>NC_054756.1:20587967-20707939 GCF_018143015.1 Lytechinus variegatus
TGTACATGTTTACATCTCTTGACCATGTTAAGAAAAATTTTAGTACGAAGAAATATTTAATGCAATGAATATTCCAACGTATGCCAACTGATCAGCATAGGAAGTATACGAGGGTGATATGCAATTTTGCCGTCACGAAGTTGAAGATCTTTACTAATTAGATCCCACTGATGTTCCTCTATTACAATTTATTTCATTTTTTTTCAATCTGATATCAGCATATTATATTCCACTTTTCATGAAAGCTGAAGGTAATACACTTTTAATCAGTCTCCATTCATGTTCTTGGCCTTCGTTTGACTCTCCACAGGAGGAATGGGTAGAGGGATACAGGTTAGCATCCCAGATGAACTTCAAGTTTCCTCAATGCGTAGCCATGCCGCTCAAGACAATCATACCCAACGCAAGTCCCGAAGCTCTTCAACTCATACGTGACATGCTTGCCTGGGATCCCCAGAAGAGACCCACAGCAGCTCAAGTGAGTATGGGGTCTTTCTTTTGGGTTGGGTCCACTTTTGTGACATACCAGAACTAAACAACTGTGTCTCATTTAAAGCAAAATGATAGTAGTTGCAGTAAAACACTAATTTCATGATAAAGTCTGTAAAACCAAGGTTAAGTATGACTATATCATCGTGGATCTAGATCTGGTACAGTTTACATAAACTGAACTTTGTGAAATCATAAAATCTAAGCTGAAATATGATCACACAGAAGATTGCCAACACAGATTGGCACATGTGGGACAGTGTATTATTATTGCTGGAATAAAGACCTGATGGAAGTGACCGATTCCGTGCTTATTTTGGTTATTTCTCAGCAATTACACAATTTCTTCCAGAATCCTTTGGCACATATTTTTTATTCATACAAACAGACACTTGGGTGGTCATTGTATTAGATTCTGTAAAAAGTCATTTTGAGATTGTTACCAGAACTGGAATTTACCTTTAAATGAGGCAAATATCTTCCAATTATCACTTCAGCAAAATATCTGTGTCCCACTAAAGGTTTACTTAATACACATGATGTATAGACCAGTTCGTAGTTACTTCATGGGCAATTTTGGTCAAATGACCTTTCATTTCTTTCATCATGATAGGCAGATTTCAAAGCAAGATATTACGTAAGCTTGCCTTACATAGCAGGATGAAGAAATTGAATAGACCAGGTGACTAGAATAGCACACCAATGAACACTTAATGAAGGTATTTGTTGCATTCCTACTTTGAATGCATATCTTAGCATGTTGCATAATGTACTTGACAAACTGTGAAATACCAGTCGTTCTTGGAAGCATTGTTGTTTTTTGTGGATGTAAATGAAAACGACAATTCAAAAGAATGTATGAATAATCAAGACATCAAAGTTGGTGCTTATCTCATTAGATTTTAAAGCACCATGTCACTTTAGTGCAAATGACCTTCTTCTGATCATGCGTAGAATCTTTTGATCATGCGCAGAAAGGAACTACGAACTGGCTTATTGCAATGTCAGACCTGACAGGATATTGCCAATGATATGTAAATGTGATGCCCATGTAACAGTAACAAAAATTGATTAAACGACAACATATCCAAGATTTTGAGATCAAAGATGGCTGTCAATGGTTAGAGATCTTCCTCACATAGAAACATCTATCTGTAGCCACATCTGCAAACACATTCTCTTTCCCTGCTTATATCCTCAGTGTCTAAAATACAAGTACTTTCAAGTTGGCGTAGGTGAGCTTGGTGCCAAAGTTCAGCCGTCCACTCGACAACAGCAGCAGCCAAATCAATTACCACAAAGGGAAGCACCCAATCAAAGCTCTGCAAAGAGGAGAGTCGTAGCGGAACAGAAACCAGCGCAAAGCCCTCTCCCCAAAGTACAACCCAAGAAGGAAAATGCCCCTCCCAAGGACAGTATGGACGATTTCTTCGCCAATTTGGGAAAGTCCAAAGAGGTGGAACCCTCAAAACCCGTGAATGTCGGAAACAAGAGCGGGAGGAGAAAGTGGGAAACGGTGAAGAAGGTGGAAGACAGTTGGGGTGATGATTTTGATTTGGATGAAAGTCGGGGGTTCGGTGGTAGCAGTGCCAAGACTAAGAAGATAGGAGGATTGAAAAGCAAGGCGTTACCTACAATTGGTGCAGGAAATGCAGTCGGGAAGAAGGCCTCATTAGATTGGGATGATGATGATGACTTTTTAAGGTAAGTAGAGTGGATTGCAGTATGCATGTGTCTTGATATTTTATCACTGTATATATTAACCTGTGTTTAGGATCATTTCTAAATCAAACTTACCCCAATTTTGAAGACCTCTCTTAATTTTGATAAAAATGAAAAAAAAAAGCAACCTTCTGGTGCATAGTAAGGAACTATCCTGCCTATTGTTTTTAACAGTTTCATATGACATTTCAAATACAGGTTTTGTATTCTGACTATTGTGGCATTACCTTTATGATAATTCACAACTCATACATACAATTATTTTTTCCTAAAAAAAAAGTGGAAATAAACAACGATAGATTGCATAGATCGGAGTTTGCTATACATTCATAATACTTAAAAGATATAAGTTTTAACTCAAAGAAATTGTTTTTCTAATAGCTGAGGAATTTTTTTTTGTATCCTTTCCTTTCATTACAGGAGTCCACCTAAGCATAGAGTAGGTCATTTGTCAACAAGAAACCAACCTGGAGTGGCTAGGGTGGGACTAGAGTCTGGAAAATCCTCTGCTTCATCTGCTAAACAGTTCTATATGGGCAAGGCTAGATATGTACCAGGTAAAATCCACAATTTGCCACTCTCCACCCAGGTGTTAAATGGGTACCTGGTAGGATGCGAAAGCGTATGTAGTATGCGTAGCGATTGAGTCTTGGGACTCTTGTTGGAATGCTCCCCAGGGAGTGGAGAAGGTGCATGCATTGTATGCGGGCATGCAAGGATCCGATGACCGGGATAATATATCTGTAAAGCACTTAGAGACGTTGTTCCGATGTGTAAAGCACTATATAAATGCGGATTATTATTATTATTAAAATATACCCATATGCCGCTCTCCACTGAGGTTGCATTTATCTGAATCAAATTGCTTTGAAATACATGTTCTTAAAAGAGAATTGGGTTTGTTTTGAGGCATTGGTTTGATAGGTTTATTTATTAATAATAATAGTTTAGTTAAAAAAAAGATGCATGTAGAGAGAAGCAACAGATGTAAATTTTTACAATATTTTTTACTAAAGAATGCAATACATGAAACCATACCTTGATATGCTTATAATCTCACTTTACACATTAAAAGTTGCATGCAGATGCATCTTGCAGCACATTATCGCAGAAGTCAGGTCATGTTTTTTTCATGCGCTCAACTGCATATTTTTCATCAATGACTTTTGTCAGTTTACACTGTGGATATTGTGCGATAAGAGGATTTAGGTTATATTTTAATTCTTCTGAAACAGCCCAACTATGTACATTTTTTTTTTCTGGGTTTGAAAGTAATGAGCCTGCTCCCAAGCTAAACTTGCATTATCTTTAATAGTCAAAGCCCTGAAGAAACCATTGAAGTAGCTGACCATAGCTCAATGAATAGATAAGATTAGGCTTTTAATCTTAACAGGATGAAAGGATTATAAGGTGTTCAAATGTATAGCCAAGTTTGAGTTTAATCCAATAATCCCATTCACATGATTTAATGAGGATGTTCCATTCAAAGCTTTCTTTGTTAGGGGTATTAAATCCAGGGGAGCTTTTCATGAAACATATAGTCAGTGATTATCACTGGCAACTCTTATAAGCTACTGAAATCCTTGTATCTGATTGGCTCAGAACACATCAGTAGATGAGAATCACCGACTTGATGATTCATGAAACTCTAATAATAATAATAATAATAATAATAAAAAAAAAAAATAAAGAAATAATAATAATAATAATAATAATAATTATAATAATAATAATAATAATAATAATAATAATTATAAAATAATAATAATAATAATAATAATGAACATTTATATAGCGCTTATTACAATAGTTTCTAAGCGCTTAACATTTATATCTTAACGCAATACATGTATAAGGATTATGAAGAGCATAATAAAATTATATCGTATTAGGTTGCATAATATAGTATACATGCTATATTGACCACATTTTGTCCATTCCTCTAGAAAGTAACTTGTCTGGCTATTTCATAATCACTGTGTTAATATTTCAAAGGGATTTCTTCATCATGTAAATCAAGTTCTAAGATCATTTGGAAGCAATTCTGCTGCATTCAACAGAGTTAAAAATAAGGAAAGTCAAAGTTGTGACTTTTCTGTAGTGAACAATCACAAAGTAGGGATAGTCCTGTACAAAATTTACTATCATACCAGCAAGCTTGTTCTTGTGAAGATTGCACTTTCAATACCCCCTCCAAAAAAAAAAGAAAATAAAAACAACAACCAACCAGGTAACAATATATATAAACCTTTTTCTTATCAGGTATGAATGTGAAGAGTCCAAGGAAGGAATCGGGCCATGGTTTACCTGCTCTCAAAGGTGTAGCCTCAGGTAGTGCTCATAGAACTAACTTAATAGGTGAGTCAGTCAAAATGACTATGACAGGCCAGTCTTACTAAAATTTTACCATTGATTATTCCTGATTTATTGTTGTTTTATTGCTATTTATAATGTTTGTCTTGTTTACATCCATGCGTACATTTTACAACACATGGAAATATACACAAAGTGTATGTTCAATAAATCAACATAAATATGAAATTAAATAAAAGGAATAATGAGCATGATCGGTTAAGGGTTCGCATTGAGGTGAAAAAATTTTTTTAAGGTACTTTTATCAAATTTGCTTTTAAAATGATCTTTGATATCTCAGGTTTCAAAAAACTAAGTTTCATGAAGATTGATGATTCCGAAAGTACCGGAATAGTCCATTTTATTCATGGGGGTGCTGCTACCTCTCATCACGGACGGACATTTCTACTCAAATTAAATTCACTCTAGTTTTACTGTTTTTAAAGTTACTCTAATTTGGTTTGGATGTTCTTGCACTCTGAACATTTCTCTATTATCAGACATAATATAGTAGAACAAAAATATTGGGAACTAATTTTTTTTGGTAGGTGTTAACATTTCCATTTTGAAATTTCCGTCCGTGATGGAAAAAAAGATGAAAAGTTTTTTTATTCTTTATCAGAGTAGAAATAAAAAATAAAAAGGTTTAGAGGTATCTCTCTAAACACTGTACATTATTTTATTTGAACATGGCTAAAATCCATACATTTTATCCATATCATAAACTCAGTCAAAAATGATCACGGACGGACATTAATTTGATCACGGACGGACAAAGTTAATTCACTCAAATTCATTTCACTCTAGTTTTATTGTTTTCAAAGTTACTCCAATTTTTTTTAATGGTCTTGCACTCTGAACATTAATCTATCATCAAACATAAATTAGTAGGAAAAAAATATGGAAGTAAACTTTCCTTGTAGATGTTAACATTTCCGTCCGTCCGTGATGAAATTAATGTCCGTCCGTGATCATTTTTATTAGGATAATGTCTATGGATTCAGCTTTTTATTCTTTATCAGAATAGAAACAGAAATAAAAGTGTGTAGAAGTATTTCACTGGACACTGTTCATCATTTTATTTGAACATAGCTAAAATCCATACATTTTATGCATTTGATAAATCAATGAAAAATGATCACGGACGGACATTAATTTCATCACGGACGGACGAGTGAAATACTTGTGGAAAGATTCATATATGCAAATGAGAAACTTTGCTGAGCAGATTATGAGTTTAATTTTAGCTTCTAATTGCAGTGAAAAATGGCTCTGAGAATTATTCAGAACTCAAATGGAATAAGCCTACAACTCTTCACAATTTTTTGTGATATCTTTGTTTGGCCGTTATTGGGGCTATATTGTTGTCAGGAAAATTGTTAAGCATTATTGGAATGCAGATAGAGTTGAAAAGCTACATGTACATGTATATGCCAAAAAGCGGGAAACAAAGTATGGCAAGAACACATCCAAAGCTGTAGATTTCATCAATTCAAGCTTGCAGAAAGTGATGGAGAAGAAGTAGAATGCAATGCATAATCTGATAAGCAGAAAAATCAATTTTTCCATGTACAAACTTATGGATTCACAATGCTTCTAACAGAACATAGGTTTGTGAAAATTACATGAATACCTTTTTTCGAAGTCCATTTTGGAGCTAATTTTAAGCAAATCGCTTATCTGGTAAACTGTGAAAATGCATAAAGCTTGCACTGCAGTGTTTAGAAGTTAAGCTTTGGATTGGAATATCAATTTCAATTTTGGATTCGGTCAGGGCCTAAATACATGAGGGCTGTTGATGTTATGGGGTGTCTCCGCTTTAATGCAAAAGATGGATTTAAAGAGAGTCCATGACAAGTGTTGATCCAACAAACAAGCATAAGGATCAGTGACCTGTTAATCTTTTAGATTTAGTTTTTGGACCTTAAAAAACATCTTTGCTCTTGGAAAATTAATGCCTAAAATCATCATGATCATAAAAATACTTGTATCAACATGATCAATAATCAACTAGCTGTTGATTTTGAACCTACTTCTATTCTACACTTTAAAAAGACAATAGGGGAAGGCGGGGTAAGTTGTGACACTTTTTGCATTTTGCACGTTAGAATTGATATGACTAGTAATATTGTAGAAATAAGTACCTTACCTTTAAATTTGATTCTTGGGAAATATTTTTCACCTATATATAACTTTCTACCCCCACGCTGAATGTCATTGTGACCTTTGAAAAAAGGATGTCAAATTGCTCAACTTGCCCCATCTGTGGGGTAAGTTGTGCCATCGTCTGGGGTAAGTTGAGCCACAAAAACTATGTAAAAAATGTATGCGGGAAGAACCAGGATGTCAATTTTTCATTTAAAGTCTTTTCACTTGCTAATGCTCTATGAATACTAACATCTTCTAAAAGTAAAAGGACTGTCATGTGAATTTGCTCCTTTCTGCCTGCATATCAATGGCTTTTTATGTTTTTATTTTTTTTTTGTATACATCACTTATTCTTTACGTTCGATTTTGACAAGAAATATGTTAAGAGCAATCGTATGTCTAGATTATACTGTGCGTCTAGCATAGAAATCAAGTTGCTACATCTTAAATCAAGTTGCAGCAACTTGATTGTGCAACTAATACTGTTTAATATTATTAAAATATGTACAAATCATCAAAACAATTGCATTTGTTTACCAAAAAAGTACTAAGAACTTTTTACAGAGTACTTCCATTGTATTTTAATTGTGTCCGTCCGTGATGTCCGTCCATGATGTCCGTCCGTGATGGAAAATATTTGCAATTCTCTCGGAAGTTTGATATTGGTTAAGAATTCAATATGCTGAACATAGAAGCTAACATACCCGAGTGTTAGGTGCATTAACAATAATTGGTCCATGTAAAGCTGTTTAGATAGAAACAATAAAAATGTACAAAAATTCTAAAAACCACATTTCTATCTTGTCCGTCCGTGATATGGCACATTTAGTGGATACCTGTGTTTGTAGGTAACCATGGCAACAAACTTTTTTAACCATTCAGCATACTATGTCCTACCCTTCACTATAAAACACAAAGGAACCTTGTTCATCTTATTCCTAATTTGTTACAAGCCTTCAAAACTTTCAAAATCTATCAAATGTCCGTCCGTGATGAACCGATCATGCTCTAATATGATTCAAGTGTTGTGAATGGAGAATCGATGGTTTTATCATCGTCATCATCATGATTAAAATTTCTGTATGCTTGAAACCAAAGTTGATCCTGACACTGCAATTTGTCAAGAATTATGCCTCAGTTTGTGAATAGTTTTTATTATTACAGAAAATTACGAACTTGTATTACTAGTATATGAATAGCATTTAATATCATTTTGGGGGCTTGTTTTGAAGAAGTCTTTGTGATAGTTCAATAAAAATCATATTAGCGAAAGTGTGATTGCAAAGAATAAATTGTGACAAGAATGCCAATGCTTGAAGAGTCTGTCTTACAAGTCATTATCTATATATGATGATCTTCTGTCTGCTCCAGGATCTAATTACGCAAGAAGACCAGATAACAACTTTGGTGGTGGTGGAGGAGGAGGAGGGAGCTACATGCCATCATTTTCATCCAAACCAGACAGCTCTACAAGAATAGGAGGCTATAATGGTAAGAAATAACCCCCCGCTTCCATATTCAGTTGTGCATGTACATATGCTTCTACGATGTAACGTCTGTGTGGTAATAAAACATAGTATCTCAATATTTGTTTTGTTCTCTAGATATTGAAATAATGGGTATCTCAGTCCTACAGAGCTGCCAAGTAGTACAGATTTTCAGTATTTAGTACTGAAAAATAAGAAGAATACTGATGGTTTCATGTAAAACACTGATTTCTAATGTTTCAGTTTTATATCTTGTCCAATAGTGTTTCATTGAGAATACTGATTTCCTCAACAAAATACTGCTTTTCTGATTTGGAAATACTGAAATGTTCTTGTTCAGGTTGGCAGCTGTGGTCCTATAGCTTTTTTCTTTCTCCATTTTTTGCCACTACACAATTTCAAAGGAAAAACGGTCAATATTTCTGTTTGTGTTATTGGCAATACCATGAGCTATGTTCTTCAGATCTGACTTCTTACATAAGGGACTTCCCAGGAATGATTGCCTCAATTTTCTCATTCAGGTAAAATTATTTGAAGTAAAGATGCAGGGAAATAAATGTTTGGCATGCATTACTGGTAACTTATTTTCCTATAACCGCCCTAATGGCAACCACACATCTGCACTTCATAAATACGTACAGTAACCCTACCGGGATGTAAGTTTTTCTCACCATTTTCTATAAAAAGAATTATCAGTGCGCTGTTGTATATTGTATTGTAATATCCCATTGGAAGCAAATTTATCTTATAATTTTTTTCTGCATGGGATGTTGCAAAAGTAATTTGAATATTTGCCATTCCTTTCAGAACCATGGAAGACATCAAAAGCAGGAGTAACAAATACATTTGGAGCAGGAAGGAACAACGGGCTAAGAGCACAACCTGTACACGGTAGAACAGATTGGGCATCCAAGTAAGTCATTCCCACTACAATAGTTCAAATAGAATTAAGCAGTGTAGGTCTCATTAAAAATTGTCCTGCTCGGTTCCATGACTATTGCTCCGGTGACAGTTGCTCGGCTATGAATTTCACACATTAATGGAATGACCATATTTAACCCTGGATTTAACACTATGTCCTATCCTTAACCTGACCCTAAACCTAATATAAAACCATATTGCAACCCTAACCTTATATCTTAGACGAAATAAAGCCTGGAGCAAATGTTGTTTTACTGTTCAGCCCCACCCCTTTCTCGTAGAAATTGTGTTATACAGATTTCATTGCATTATTAGTTTACCATGACAAAAGTGAAGCAAATCTTTATAAGGGGTATTGGGATTATATATCCAGTGATTGAGGGTGAGAATTTCATGGACATTAACAGGTAATTAATTCTGGAAAAAAAAAGAAACCAAGCAGTGGAATGGAGAAATAGTACCAATAAAAATATAGAGAGACTTCTGTTTTCTTAACAGTGGGGCAAAGTGGGCCTGATAATAATATCCTATGAGATTATCAGCTCTTATTTTTAAGTGACGTGATTTAACAATAACTTTATTTGTCACATTTGATCATTTAATTCAATACAAAAATATTCTTTGCCCTGATATTGTATTGATTTACAGTGAAAATTTCAATCTTCATCTCCATACTTGAACTTAAGCTAATTCATTGTCAAAATCTTGAGAGATGTATCTAGCCTGTTATCTTTCAGTCTTGTCTATAGCTAGTCAAAACGTTAATAAAGCCATTGTTTTTACAATTCTTACAACAATATTACCAACACAGAGCATGTATGGCTCTGTTGCTTGGGGCTTACTCTTTAAACATTTCCAAAAATTAATTAATATCAACATTACCCACAGATCCACAAGAGTTTGGGAAAGAAGCAAGACAATATTAACCCTTTCTTTTCTTTCATCACAGGTATGGGGGTGTGCGGTAATATTCAGCCGAAGTTCGATCTAAAGAGTGCAATCAATCAATTGAGGATTATAGAACAAGATCATCGTATTAAATATCAATGTTGGAGACATGGCAGGACCATCCATGCGGTTTGTGGAAATGAAATCACTCATTCGGCTCACTCAGAATTGCATCTGACAAGGGTTAGATGTGTTAAGGCTGCCAAGTGTCACTGAAAGTGTGTACCGGTACTCTGAATCTTAGGTCCACTCATAAATATTCATGGTGGTGTTTAATTAATGTGTAAACTTGTAGCTTTTACATTACACGACTTTCTTCTTACACTGAATGCTCATGTCTCGTTTAAGAAATGTTCAATTAGATCTTGCAGTACTGGAGTTTGTATCTTCTCAGTATCACCTTGACTACAGTTTGAAATATTGTAATTATATCAAAAGTCTGCAGATGCGATCTTTTTTAAATGCAAAATAAATAAATATTCAATAATTTCAATAAAGCAATGCATAGCTTAAATTTGTACAGTATTTTGTCTGAAAATCAGAGTTATATGCCTTGGGGTATATTGTTGAATACGCTAAAGTCAGGCTACTAGTTGCAGTACTTCACAGCCTGCCTATTCATGAGACAGTTATATAAACTTTTTTTGTAAATATGTGCCTGTTGTCTATTTCAAATAAATTCAATAATCATGACTTTATAAAGTCAAAGAAAAATAAAAACTATAGAAATAAAATTGTAACTTCGCAGAATCGCAAAAAATCAGCTTCATTAAGAATGAACAGAATTACCATATTCCTATTCTAAAACTGTATGTGAATAACTTGCATGTACAATGTAAAAGTGTTATCACTGATAAGACGTTAGTATTGTCAACTTTTTTTGATGAGAAATAATGCTTTTAAGTCTTGTAAATGGTTGGCTGATCTGATATTCTGATCTCATGTATATGTACAGCTTGTCTGATTTCCTATTGCCTTATTGACCTCTAAAAGTAGGTGCTTTATATTCTACATACAATGAGACCAGGAGAAGGTGGACAGGGGGGGGGGGTGTTTAAGAAAGATGTAGAGGAAAATGGGACCTATGTTTTTACATATACACTGTACATACAATGTGCAGGTTTATATCGTACACGTAGTTTCCTGCATAAAAGTTACCATTATGGAAGAGTTTTCCTGTGGAATCCTTGATTTTGGTTGGCCGTTGGTAGTTTCCACTGGATGGCAAAGTTTATTTTTGATGAATTTTGTGCAACCGGGTCCAGGAGTCTGATGCAAAGTGAGGTGTGTTTATTCACGAGTAAGATTTGAAACAGAAATCAAGTGCAAGTCCCAAATGTGCGCTTGTGAGTCCCATCTTACAAAGAGTTGTGATTGATCAAATCAACCACAACTATGGAAAGCCAGCAACATCAACATCTTAAATGCCTGTTTCTTTAAAAGATTTTCTAGATTGGCTGTATATTCATACATGCAATGTTTTCTTGAAAATTCAGTGTGTTCTCTTTGTTTACAAAGGACACTGTGCGAATTTCCTGTAAAAAAGTTGTGACATTGATGGATTTCCATACAGTTTGATAAGATTGATCGGATCAATTGTAACTCTTTGTAAGATGGTTGCATACCAAGTTGTGTATGATTTCCACAGTTGCATTTTTGATCCCGACCATTTCTCCAACAAGACTTGCTTATTATTCTGAGTGATGTTCAAGGAAATATTTGGAATGGTGTCATCTGTGTCAATGCAGTACTCTGCCCATGCCTTGAAATTGGTAAGATAAATCTTTGGTAAAATGCCACAATTTCACAAAGGGAAAAAAAAAATGATGTCACTCTCCTGGTAGTTTGGGTCCCTCGAGTTACACAAAGGATTGCAACCGATTGCAAACTGGCAATGGCCATTTGAGATCATTGTTTCATTCTATTTTTTTTTCTGGGAATGCAAACAGTATTGCCATGTGGCATCACTGACATGATTGAAAACAATGTCCTCTCTTACATAGTCTCAGTATTTTGCATGAAAAAGATCATCACCTTGTTCGAACATTTGCCAAAGCTGTAAATTAAGATACATGTATTTGTTTCAATGATGTGTGTGCTCAAAATGATTAGTATGTACATGTCAATGTGATTAAAAAAAGACTTTAATGAAAGATGTAGAACAAATGCACACAGTCGCTTCATAGCTTCAACATAATATATTTTTGTCAATTCTTATGAAATTTGAACATACTCTTATTGCATAAGACTTTTATATCACAAGCTGATATGAATACATGTATGTTTTTATTCATACCACTTTGTATATTTTCAATTGAAAAGTTACTGGTAATTCAAAATTCAGAATATCAATGTATTTTTATGCTTGGTATGATATACATTAGGCCCGTTTTGAAAGTCCATTTTTGATGCACGTGTACACGGCATGTTTTTCGGTCGTGTACACGTTGTAAACACGGTGAGAGCGAGTTATGTTTTCATGTCGACACGGACCCGCATCAACATGTCATAAAAGGGGGTCTATATAACCTAAGTCACGGTTCTAAAGCTTACCTTAGAAGTTTGAAGTATCAATCCACAAAAATTGGCGCAAATTAAAAGTTTACTCAGCTTAGCAGCGCATTAAATTAATAAAGAATGCAAAAGAAAATCAGTGCAGGGCCCTAGCTAGCGCCGACGCTCGTTGGATGCGCATTTTGTATACTGTACTGTACATGCATGCACAGATCGCTGCAGAATTAAGTGTAACTGAAGTTATCGATTGATTTTCATTATTTTGTTGCCAATTTGAGGAGCGTTTGTTTGTAGGCTTATAGCACAAGTGTACGAGCGTATAACACGTAAGTTGTAGCAATGATCGCTGTCGCAATTGGTGATTCTCAAATTGGCTCTGAGTGTGATTGAGCAGCGCTTTCGGGCCATTTCGTGGTACAAAAACTTGAGTCTCCAGAATGAATGTGGATTAAATCGGCGATTTTTGAAGTGAGCTCACTCTAGATTAATTGAAATATATTGACATATTAGTAATTAAAATATGTGCAGTCTCTGAGAACTAAGATTTAATGTGAGGCTGTGAGCTTGTTCACTGACTTTGTAGTCCCATGCAAGCTTTATGTAGATGCTACCGTGTACACGGTGATGGAATTTAGTACACGTGCACTGACTTGACCGTGCGTGTACACGTGTACACGTGTACCCGAAACGGGCCTAATATACATAATATGTGTTATTAATGCATTCTTTCTTTCAATTGACATAAAAAAAGGCAAGAATGAAAGCATTCTGAACTTGCAATCTTACAGAATTCATTTGTAATGCAATTCTATCCGATCCTAGACTTTGAAAAGTACACACTTACATGTATAATGATTCTGATTGGATAAGAAATAGGAATTCAATTGCATTTACTAATCACACAGCAGTGAGTAAAATAACATTTATCATGCATTGAATAGGCCTATATCTATTTTACTAAATTTCTGTTATCAGATGGTCTGTATATTGTGACAAATCCTAAAATGAAAATGAAAGCAAAAAACATTGTATATTCACAGCCTTGTTGATTACCTCTGTAATGTACATACATGTACATATACAGCATTTTCTAGATGGTTTATTTACACTTTCTTGCTTTTATACATGTATATTTCAGTCATTGCCTTTACTTCCATCAATTGAAAACTTCTGTGAATGTATCTATAGCTTTTCTCTTCCATGCTTAATGCTTACCAGTGTCTTATCAGTATGTTTTGAGAGGTTTAAGATAGTTAAATGTATAAACAAATGGGTGTCAATTCTGTCATGATTGATAGGATTATGTGTTTGCTCCTGCAATGACACCTTACATGCAAAATGCAAAATAAACCAAAAAAAAAACCCCACCTAACTTAAAAGCAGATACAATTATTTGAATCACCGCTCTTAAGCCAAAACAAGTATACAGTTTACATAGTACCTTTATAAGAAGACAAGACCACAGAAGTTGAAAAAAAAATTATGACTACATAAATCCTGTGAACATTTTATTTTCTGTTTTTACCATTACCAGAGTTTTTCTTTCATCTGGCACTGTTTGAAGACACGAGGGCTCCGTAACACAAAGGTTAGCGATGAATTGCAAATATGAAAAAACGCTCTGATTGGTCCCTGGTCAATATTTCAAACCTAATGCGCGTGTATAGTTGATAATGATTGGTCAGTTGATTTAGCGATTGATCACTAATCTTTGTGTTACGGAGCCCTGGTTTCATTAATTTACATTCTCGCTCTGCATGCTGCTGTGTTGTGATGTAAATCTGTATATTTCAACTGCATTCATTCTCAAAGCGAGTTCTAACAGTTCACTTAGAGAGAGAAAAGCAATACTTGGTGAAATATTTTTGTCGCGTTTTGATTTGTTGTCTTCTCAGCTCATTCCCACCATAGACTTGTACATAACTGTACATGAATGTTAAATTAAGATGCTTTATTGCAGAAGAAAAAAAATGCCAAGAATCCAATTAACTTTTGTTTTTAATACATGTATATTTGTAATTACTTTGGAGCAGTTCAGAATTTATTTTCTGCATAATCCTCCGAAAGTCATTTGCTTTGGAGTAGAAAGTTTGAAATTATACTACAGCTTGCTCTCCACCAGCCAATCAAATAATAGGTATCTGTAGCCTGTATTGATAAAAGGTTGAACTACATGTAACGTATAATTATATAATTAAAATCAATTATTTGAATATGGGGAGCCAAATGTTACACAAACCGAATGCTCGATTTATTTGCATAGATTTGTGAACCTAAATATGTTGAAAAATATGGACAGAACAGGAAATCGGTCTTCTTGCATTCGGCTCCCCATTGTCAGTTATAAAAATCTAATATGAATGCTTTCACTTTTGAAAATATATTTCAGACTATAATGATTTGATAGATAGAGGTGACTTGTGGTTCCAAGTTTAAGCATCATCTAATCTCAAGATGTCTCACTCTTTCTGTGTTAATATTTGAAGCGATTACCCTGCTAAGCTGTTTTAAATGAAATTTTTACACTTTTCAATGTTTAAAATCAGCCTCTCAATCTGGCCCCCGTTTCATGAAACTTGTCATCAATCATAAATGAAATGCTTCTGTTACAAGCCACTGAAATTGTGCCAATCGATTGGCCAAAAGCACATTTGTCTTTTAATTTCAGCTGGTGCATTTGATGACATCTTTGCTGAAGCAGGACCCTTGATTTTTACTAATTAAATTTCTCAAGTGTGTTTTGTACAATTTGTATTCAGAAACTGAAATTTGTAATTCTCAAGAATCTGTAGACAAGCACTTTAATTGATTCTTTATTTTATTCATGTTGGAAAAGACACCTTTGTACTGTGTCAATGTTGAAATTGATCTGAAGGTTTTGATATCGAACAATGATAAGAGTACAACATTACCAGATAACCGTCTTATGCGATAGGGAGGGATATATTTATAGTTATTGACATGACTGATTTTTTGTTTGTCAGTAAAGATTCTATTGTAAGATATGATTTTTATATCATGTACATTTCAAATTGTATAAATAATGAATTTAATAAATTCTTAGAGACTTCAGATGAAAGATATGTATTGTGACATTGTTTAAAGAGAGAAAGAGAAAGAGAAAGATAAGGGAAAAAATGAAAATAAAAAGTAAAGGAAAAAGAAAGGGAAAGAAGAGAGGGAGAGAGAGAGAGGGGGGTGGTAGGAGGATAACAAACACAAAAATTTAAATTTAAAACAAATTGGAGGTTGGTTTCATAGGTAGGCCTATCTTAAGCTTTGGTGTATCCCCAAAGTGAATGTCACTATTCCATTTGCTTAACTAAATTATTAATGCGTGTGCCCAACAGTTGTGATGTGAAGGATATAAACTGATAATGTGTTTTATTGGATAAATTTACAGCCTGTTAAATTCGATCGGGTGCTCGAACAAAAGAGAATATCTGCGTATTTTGTCTTGGTTATGTAAAACAGCTTTCTCAAACATGGAATGGGTTGGAATATCAGTATCCCATCAGAGTATAATATTTCTCGGTAACTTTCTAAATCTAATTACTAAGTAAAGCAAGTTCTCAAACGGCTATTCTATACAAAAAATTAAAACATTTACCGAGAGAAGGTGTTAGATTTTTATTTCAAATCCTAACGATCTGAAAAATGCCATATTTAAATTCTAATAGGTAAAAGATGCATTCAGTTGTCTGCTTGTGGGTGTATCAGTCAGGTAATCAGTGGGTTGTGGTCCTGCCTGATCATGACATCATCCATCTCTAAAGGGGAATACCCTGTCTGAAGCGAAGACCGCTTGAGGCGATGATCTGTTGACCGTATGGTGTCTTTTTAAGAAACACTCATCATAAAGATTGGAAAGTAGAACGTTATTCCGCCGTTGCTGGAATTTCGTTTGACTATGAATTCTGAGACAAAGACTATATATACACAGTAAGAAATTTGACTGATTAAAAAACGAGAATTGCAGCTTACAATTCATGAATTTAAATCTAATGACTTTTTGATTGATCAACATGTTCAAATGAGCATTTATGTTCAACTGAACTCGGTCCTCTGTGCCCAAATTGTGAAAAGGGTCAGCAATCATAGAGATGTTCATGTTTTAGGCCTGTTATACCAATATACTGTGGTGGTCAAAATTATAATCGGGGCAATTTACCCGGGGGCAATTTAGGATGATCATTTTGTGATCTTATAGCATTTGGCTTATTTTTTTCATGGGGAAAAACACATTGCATGATAATAATGAAAAGAACCATCGAAGTTCTTTATCATGTATTTTGCTTTCTTTAGCCCGCCAAGCAATAATTATGTTACCATGACAGTATACTACATTAGACAACCATATTCGCTCTTGCGAGGATGGAAGGGTTCTAAACGATTTCGCAATGCCGGAGATGTAAAAATGGCGGGAAACGGATCATGCGATTTGGACGATGTTTATTTTGGCGCGGGTCCAAAATGGTATGACATGTCCGATATGATTAATGCCATGATACAACAATATGCATATATCTAATGGTTAGAAATGCTTGAAGAACAAGGTCTGACCAACATGGTCCATTTACTTGTATATATCACATTTATGAATTATACATGTTATATAAATTTTCTTCTTTTTGTACACCCGTCTGATGTCTTCCGCATTTGATTATCATTATCTATCTATCTATCTATCTATCTATCTATCTATGATGAAATTTACAGTTATTCAAATCCTTTCCTCTCCCACTTTCCTTTTGTTTTCCTTGTCCTCTCTTGGACATCAGCTTATTTTACTCATTGTTAAAATGAGTACCCGAATAATGCCTATATCTATAGTGTATATTTGTATATATAAGTTGTTTTGCTATGTTTTGTTTTGATTTTGTCTTTTGTTTTGTTTGACATCAAATACTATTTTGTTTTTGTTTATCTGTTATATATTTTCTTGTTTTGAACAAAATGTTGGCAATTGCCAGTGACGTTCTGTAATAAATTCAATTCAATTCAAATCGAATTTTTGTTGGGGTGGACTCGACCTTTAAAGGGATGGTCCGGGCTAAGATAAATAGAGTAAAATTCACAGAGAAAATGCTAAAAATATCGTCAAAATCGGATAACAAATAACGAAGTTATTGGATTTTAAAGTTAATCAATATTTTGTGAAAATTGTTATATGCACATCGTCATGAATATTCATTAGATGGGCTGATGATGTCACATACCCACTTTCCCTTTTCTTATGTTATTGTGTGAAATCATAAATGTTTCATATTTTCATACATGTGCATAAATGATGTGTCTCCATTATGATGAAATGATTTGCGGTAATGAATAAATAATGCACTTAATCAGTTGTCGAACCAATTGTTTTAGTTCTTGGTAGAAAATTTTGAATACACATAATCTCATATAATAAAATACCAAAGTACAAGTGGGGACATTATCAGCCCACCTAATGAATATTCATAAAAACATGCCTAGAATTGTTTCATCGGAATAATGAAAAACTTTAAAATTCAATAACTTTGTTATTTGTTATCCGATTTTGATACATTTTTCAACATTTTGCTCTGTGAATTTTACTCTATTTATTGAGATATAAATATTTCCAGCTGGACCATCCCTTTAACATCAAAGAAACAACCAAATTAACCTAGCAGTGATATGGTTACAACCTTTTCGTACAATATGATATAAGGGCTCATTTTGCAGAAATATAAAAAAGTGAATAAAATAATTTGATTCTATAAATTGAAGAAAAGGATGAATTCGATGACTTGGGCTCACAGAATCATAGTGGAGATTCGACGCCCCGGTTTTCCGATTTCTAAAATGTCGATTCCGTGTTCTTCTTAGGTGACACGTAGGCGGCCATAAAACATTATCAAAAAGTAGTCATTATAAATAGTGAAAATCTTAGAAAACCCTTGTGCAGATGAAGCTTCGCAAACACATGCTAATTTGTTTATTTGTTTTTACATAGGCCTATGCACAGTTTTGTTTTACTGCATGGAGTTTGCTTTCATATTCATGAATTTCCAGTGTTTTACACCCATGGGTAGGGGGTCAAAGTAAATGACTCATATTTGTCATGTTTCATTATACACAAAAATGGAAAGAAAACGAATTTGTTGAAATTCCCTTAAAAAATCCCTCAAACGACGACCGTGTTTATTTTTCCTTTGGAGATCACTCATGGATAACATGGCGGATCAACTAAAGCCAGTCAACCAGGAGATTAGGAGCCCTCCGACCAAATTAATTTATGTTCGACACCCTAATATGCTGCATGTGATATATGAAGGGTTTAGAATATTTTGTTGTGTTTATAAAAAAAAAGAAATATGAATGTTGTTATCGGTACAAATTATTGTTTAAAAAATTGACCCTTTTAAAATGAGAAGGAAAATAAATAACGTGTTGTAAATGGGGGGGAGGGATAGAAAACTGACTAAAAACACATTCAACCATGAGACTTATTAAGAAGAAGACGACGACGACGAAGAAGAAGCGAAAGAAGAAGATGAATAAGAAGAAGAAGAAGGAGAAGAATTAGAAGAAGAAGGAGGAGGAGGGGGAGACGAAGGAGAAGCGAAAGAAGAAGAAGATGAATAAGAAGGAGAAGAAGAAGAAGAAGAAGGAAGAGGAGGAGGGGAGACGAAGAAGAAGGAGGAGGAGAGG
Organism: Lytechinus variegatus; assembly: GCF_018143015.1. Taxonomy (NCBI): domain Eukaryota; kingdom Metazoa; phylum Echinodermata; class Echinoidea; order Temnopleuroida; family Toxopneustidae; genus Lytechinus; species Lytechinus variegatus. The sequence continues at coordinate 20,607,227 of NC_054756.1, forward strand.
TAGAAGATGAAGAAAAATGAAAGGAGAAGAAGAAGGAAAAGAGAAAGAAAAAGGAAAGAAAAAAAGATACGTTTCACCAATGTTCACCTAGCACCCAAATCCGCACTTGAAAAGAAATGTGAATATTAGTTCCGCCACCGGCTAAAAAACTTTTAATCCGATCAGGTAGTGCTCGGTACAGTTGCTGGACAAAAAACATTTCCGTCCTTAACAATATCTACGGCTTTCTGTATTGATCGCTATTGTATTTTTCATGGACAATTTGAGAGAGACAGACAGAGAGAGGGAAAGAGAGAGAGAGAGAGAGAAAGGGTGGGTGGGGGAGGGGTGGATGTTGTATGAAAGTTGTATAAAGGCCTAACCATAAATTTACCATAAACCGCTCTAAATCTGAAATGGAAGTTTCCAGCCAAGTGTCGGTCACTCTTATTAAAAAAAAAGTGTCACCATTATCGTCCAACAATCCAGAATGTGACTCCTCGATTGTTTCAGGTGCACTTTCAGACATTTTCGGCCTTAAAAACACGCCCCTATATATAGTTTTCCCATTCAAAGGACAATTGTGCTTTTGGCACTCCTATTGCCGCATGCTCAAGTACATTTTGTCGAAGTCATTACAGAAAAAATGCAAATTAGGACCAGTAACTAACGGTCTTTCCAATTCGAGTACAAATTTTCATTCCTTTTTTTTCTCTCGAGTACTCTTCATACTCATGAAAGCATCCTTCCGCGAACATGCTAAAATTTTCCATTAATTTTGCCTGTGCCGGACGTAGTCAATGGTGAGCTCTATTTGGCTGTTATTTTGGAAAGTAAAAAAAATAAGTATGATTTATGCTTATATTAGCAAATGAAGACCAATCGACCAACCTATACGTCCCCATCATTCTTTGGTGCAATTAAAACAGCAACTGATGGCCTTTTTTTTGGGGGGGGGGCAAATGCCTTACTGCAAAGCGTAAAATCTGTTTAGAATGACACAATTTTATATGAACTGTGATTCAAACACACAATTGCTTCTAATATACCTTTTTTCATACTTAAAAAAAAAAAATTTAGCGAAACTTTCATTGCCAACAGGGCCGAAGCGGGCCTGTGAACGGAGTTAAGACTCTTAAGAGATAAAATCTATATACTTTCTTATAATCTGCTATCGTATTTCGTCTTTGTAAAATTCGTCACCACATCTTTGATTTTGGATTTCTGTTGAAGAATCGCTATATAAGTGCGAATACAGTATTAAAAAAAGATACTCCTTTGAAACCCCAAAAGTGGAACAAATAAAAAGCATATAGGGTCTCTAAGTCAACGGTCGGAGATCGCGGGTGCGGTTAGCGTACAAATATAATTTTCAGGTTGTGGATGGCTTCAGAATAACAATCGTTGTCGGATTTCTGGTCGGCCAATTTTGATATGATGAATAAAGTAAATCAATTATTAGATTACATCAACCAAATATTACCATGGCATTAATGATAATAGAACCTGCCATGGATTGTTTAGCCTTCAGAGCATGTCCTGTGTCATATCACGAGGCTGGGAGCTGAACGCTACATTAATTCTAAATTATTGTTATAGTTATCATTATCATAATAATAATAATTATTATTATCATTATTATTCCTCTTATTTTTGTTATTGTTTGGTGTCGCCTGGGATGCGAAAAACAAACTGAGTCACAATGACCCAGAGGTCTCTCTTCTCAATATAACTAAGTTTGAATAATTGAGTATAATGTTAAATACGCATTTGAAATATTGAAACTGCGTTTTTTCACTGCGTTAATTAAAAACCTTAATTACAGCAACAAACAAACAAACATGATGAATATTCATATCACTAATCTGTAAAGCTTACTTATAGATTTATGTGTTCTTAACTTTTCATCGATGTCTTATTATTCAAGATTCTGCTGTTATTTACTCTGAAAACAAACCAATGCAAATGCACTGATGACAGCTAGGTTCAGATGAATTTAGTCCTTTCTGTTTCCTAGGCATATTCAAGCAGATCATATTCGGTCATGTCGTGAGTAGACCAATTAAGGTAGATACGCGGGTCGATACAGGAATATACACTTGGTGGTTTTGCATGATTAAAGTTGACTACGATATCTTGTTATTTCAATTAGGCCTAGTCGGGGCCTAGTGTGTTTTTAAAAGTGTTGTTGTTCGTCGAAATTACCTTTTTATTTCAATACACCGTGACAAAAGGTGCAAAACAGAACAAAAAGTTATGTTTAAGTTCATGAAAGTTTTATCTAGTGATTTACATTATACACTTATTTATTATAAGCGAGCAAGCATCTTCCTGTTAGAGTTAAGATGATAGCCTAGTTTAGAGGCCGGTGTAAGCCTATAAATAGTACATGCCTAAACTTTTCGTTAATGACGATGACGAGTCATTGCTTTAACATTGGCGTCGTTACATTATTTGGTCTGAATGGGTTGATGAGGGGATTGAAGATTAAGTGTCAGATAAGCGTCTTATACTAATGAATCTATTCTCTCATCAATAAAGCAACAAGCACTTTAATATGCAATGCAAGGGTCTATAGACTGCACTATACAACCATTGAACAGGCGCCTATTCGTGTCATACAGGGGTGTGAGAGCGGGTTAACTTCATGGACTTTGCTCCTACCAAGGGGGGCATTGAATAAGATCGCTGGTGCAAAACATGTTTGCTAAGCGCTCGAAATAATGCGGCGCTGTTTCCGGACTAGGCTTCGCAAATAAAAGAACTTGTTTGCAATACGTAACCTTTGACTCCGTTACTTCCGATCTGGCATAAAAGGGAAAATTGAGAAGAGGAGAAAATAACAGTTGAGGCGTGATTTTGGGCAGGCTGGGATCGCGCTCAGCCGTCATTCGATTGCAACATCTAAAACAGTTCAGACAAAATACAAGAGAACACGGATTATTACCTAGTAGTATGTGTTGATGAGCATACATTTCCGAATTTGGAGTCGCCAATGATTTGATCCAACAAACCAAGTTCGTCGGAAGTAAGGGGGTGAACATTTTTTTTTACCGGAGATATGTTTGCAAGACTTTATGTTGTTTTATGAGCTTCAATTAAGGATATGGACTAGTGTATCAATGATGGACACGGACCAGTTAGTAATTTTGGCATTCAATGTCTCTTACTTTGAGTAAACTTGAACTTTATTCAGTCATAAATGTGTTGCATCGATAAAGTTTTCCCGGCTGGGAACTGAACATTTCTATGTTCTTACGGTAACAGTTTAAAATATAAAGTGGGACTCTTATCTACGAAGGAAACCCATCATTGATAGTATAAGGCGCCAGACGTGATAACCGGATAAGATTTGAACGTGTTTGACACTGCCGTGAATTAACTTAAGCGAGACTTTGTCACTGAAATGTGATATTCTCTAATAGTTTTTGTCATAAGACGAAAACAAAATGGCAGATCGGTTTCTGGAGGACCACAACTCATGCGACGAGTGCGGTGAGAAATGGCTGAGTACGGTCAATGATAGGGAGCCCAATGCCAGATACTTCACGAGAAGAAATCTCTGTTCCAGATGTGCGCGGGGAAAGTGTGCTAAAACGATATTGGATTCCCCGACGTCTTCTTCGCTTTCAAACATGAGGTGCTGTGAGCATCGACATCGGGATATTTTTCTCTATTGCATGAAATGCCGCCAGCCAATATGTGATGTTTGTGTGCTCCTTACCCACTCAGGACACGAATATCAGGATATTAATAAAGTGGTGGAAGAAAGGCGTGAAAGCGCCAGAGAATTACTCGGGAAAATTCTTGATAAGGACAAGGAGCTCGTGTTCGATCGTCGTAATATTGATGAATGCACTGAGGCTGTCAACGAGCGCTTCAAGAGACTGACATTCGCAGTGCTTGTCCGCGTTGAGGATAGGTCAAGAAACATTGAGGAGGACTACCGCGTTTCTGTAAGAAAGATCGAAAGTCGCGCAAAAGACGAGAAATTAAAGATAGACAGATGGAAAGACAATCGCTTGAGAGAGATGAAAGAGGAAAAAGATGCGAAGAGCCGAGAAATCAAGCAAAGACAAATCACACTCATGCATGAGCTCGATGAAGTGAAGCAGAAGCTGCTGGCTCAGATCGAAGAGGTTCGAGAAGGTTTGGATTCAGCCGATGAGATTATAATGGAAGCGAAAGGACTCGCAGAACGGACACTGGATTACGGGAGCCAGGAATTAATACAAATGGACGGTCCAATGACATCTAACTCCCGTCTTGCTGGATGTATGGAGCTGGAGCTCGACCAGGACATGATTAATACAGTCAAAGATATCGCAGAGAGCGTGAAGTTTGAACCAGAAAAGAGCGATGTTGACGATGTGAACTTACTTGGTCGGTTCGTCACCACTGCCCCTGCCTGGTGCAAGGAGCACACTATTCAAGTCGGTCTTCCAAAGTTTCGGTTGTTGAATGCGACCACGGACACAAATCGCGTGGCTTTTACGGGCGAGAACGACGATGATCAGTACGGGCTATATACGATGAATATTGAAAATGGAAGCACGAACCTTGTAACATCTGAAAGTCATTGTATCACAGACTCATCTTCAATCGAGGCCGATTTAATGGCAGTGTGCCGAAAAGGGCGAACGGCGATCGAAGTTTGGAATACGCAACGTGGAAAGGTGAAGCGGCACATTAAAGTTCCACGATCGTGGTCTCATACATGCCTCACCGTTGACCACGACGGCATGATCATCGCTCGCAATCACTCCAACACCCAGGGGAAACTTAACGTCTACCGGTCCGACAACGGTGAAAAAGTCCGCTCCATTCCGTACAATGGAACAATTTACAGTCTCCATGCGTTGTCGAACGGTCGTCTCGTCATCCAATCGGCAGCGACTGAGTTGGTTATTATAAACAGTATCGGAGCTACATGCGCCAACATCAATCACGAGGTCTGGCAGTGGGTACGATGTGCTGTAGCAAGGGATGACTCCATCATTGTCGCATACGGAAGGAAAGATGACCCCTCGGCGATTTACGTTGACTCCTATTCATCCAATGGCGAATTTCTTGACCATGTGACGAAACAGCGATGTTGCCCGTCCCTCGATCACATTGCCGTGGTCGTGACGAGATCGGGGAAGATCGTGCTCCAGAACGGTGACGATGTAATGATCTATGATCGCCTGATCCCCCTGATTCCCGTGACTTCGTCCACCAGGACGATTGACACGGTCTCAAGGTTGTCGACGTCTTCGCCGCCGAGATCGCCGACTCGCCGAACTATTTTCATGTGTATTCCGACATGATAGAACGCAATGTTTTCTTAAGTTGTTTTCAATATGTTTTTGTTTACTTTAAATTTTGATACACAGCATAACCACAAGAAGATATTTTCAGTATTCGAATGGATCAAAGTTAATTTGAAAACTAGAAGATTCAAAGGCTTTAAATGTTCCGCAGATTTGTTGAAAAAAAATCCTCGGTGATATCTATTTTCTGAAAAGATTGGAAGTTTGGGACAAAATAATTTCGAACCAAGTCATCACAATTTAGATCAATAAGATTTAATATCTAATTCTATGAGAATATTTTTTTCTGATCTATTTTTTCTTTCATTCCTTCCCGATTACAGTCATCACAATATGTTGATACCAATGTTTGGATTTTAGAGAACAATCATGGCTAGAATGTTGACCCGAATTCATGAAGGTGAAAACTGCGTGTAAGTTTTCTTGCATAAAATATCTCCTCTATATTGGGAACGCAATACTCAATACAAGTACAATACAATAAAAGTACTTGTAAGGGTTCAACCAGGGAAAATGTTTAATAACTATGAGTTTTGTAATTCATATTCTTCTGCTGCTGTTTTGAGATTGATTAAGGTAAAGGTTAACCCTCTTTAATTGGGGAGGGGATTTGTTTTTACTCTATTGCTGAAAGTGCTTTCCACCAAGGTTTTTTTTTTTTTACGTCGAACATTTCACATTTGAGCTCTGAAGGTGGAGGGGGTCAAATTATTCTCAAAACTACTACGCGAAAAGCCAGTTGATATATGGTTGATTAAACCAATAATAGTGAGATAAAATTGTAAAAAAAACAACAAACAAAAAGACAGACAGAGGTGGGACTAGGTAATAAACCGAAACTTGCTGGAAGCAATTCATACTTGCTTGATTTCTCGAATAAAGTTATGAAGATTCGACAAACTTTGCTATTTTTAAAAGATAGATTGTTTATGACAATAGTATTTATAGGCCGCGTGGCTAAATATGAAATATGTATTGACAGTTCCAAAATTTATAGAAGCCTAATCATATTTAGTATTATCATTATTATGTTATTATTATTATGTGCAATAATCATGTATGAAACTAATTCACGAATTTGTGCACGGGGTATAGACCTGGGTCCCGTAACACGAAGATTAGCGATTGATCGTACGCATGAGTTTTACGATGGATTGTACATTGCAGTCAATGCAATCTATCGTAGAGAAATGTTGTACGATCATTGCTAAGCTTTGAGTTACCGGGCCCCAGATTAGCTTGATATTCTTATTATAATTTATTTCCTGGACGATTCTTACTGTATTCAGTAAATAGTATTCCTTCTTAATGTTTATTCAACTCATGTTTGTTATAACTACAGTTTTACTCTGATTGATAAGTTATCAATTTTATTATACATGCTTACAAATGGATTGGATGATTTCATAGCTTTAGTTCAACAAAGCCTAATCATTGAGAACACATGCACATACAGCCCATCTGAGCCTCAATATCATATAAATGCCAATATATATTGGCGTTTGAAATCAAACCACATAAAATAAAAGTTTATGTATTTTTAACGAAAAAATACAACTTTTTTCATTTATTCAAATTTCGATTTCGTAAAAAGAAACATATCTTGCAAAACAATTCTTCCGCTATGATATTTTCAAAGCCCATTGTGAGAAGTAAAATATATAAAACGTCAGGATCTTTAAAATAATAATCAACTTTGTACATGTTTGTTAATGTATGTAAGCTTTTCGAAACACTATAACGAAAAATAAATATTTTCTTATCTTCCAAAACGTATTTGGTGAACATTTCGGTTGAAGATGAATCTTGTTTGTCGATAACTGTCTTGTTCATGTATTCATACTCAATTGAACTATGTCACTGCCTATTTCATTATGTAAACAAACATCTTTCTTTAGTGTATTCATGTATGGTGTCGTATTTCGACGTAAGTACCAAAAGTGAAAGCAATAATTACGATAATGATGATGAATCATATTTTGATAATATTGTAAAAGCCGTTATAGAGGGAAATATTGACAATACAAATTGTCTTATATTGAATAGCAAACTTTGTGACATTTGTTGCTTTTTAATATGAGTGATCTTCAAATATCAGAACTGCTATGTTATCGCGTATAACAGTTGCTAACCATATACCTGCTTAGGACGCCTTACATGTTTCATTCTATTTGATATGACTTTGTTGAGATTTCAACATCAGCTAACTAAGTTAATGCGACTTCCTCTGTTTCAGAAAGTGAATAAACAAATCTTAAAATGATTATTCACATTATTTTGTAGATTGTTTCGTTTTCTTCTAGGGAACTGTATGTTTGGTTAAATCAATTTCATAGATGAGTAGTATCTGTATGCTACATGAATGTAGATTGTGTGTTTGTTTATTGGTTGTGGTGATGTCATGATGAATTATGAACGATTCGAAGCTGAACACGCAAATGCGATGCAAAAATTTTCATAGCAAAAACTGTGGTGTTAACCGGTGTACGTAGAGGACCACACCAGTTATTTTACACCGGTGTTAAATTGATGGTGTGAGTTTTACACCTATAGTTGTTATTACAACACCTATGGTTGTTACATTTCCACTCTTTGGTGATAATTATGTTCAATCTCTAGGGTGTTATTTTAACACCTCAGGGTGTGGTCCTCTATTAACACCAATTTGTGTCCGTTTTAACACCACAGTTTTTACAGTGTTATTACATTATTATATCTCTTTTCAATTGTGGCAGAAAACACAATTCGCTTCTTGTTATCTATCGCTAAAATTTGAATTGAATTGTGGGTAATTGAATTTAAGCTCATCCCTCAAAATGAGTTTAGAAGCCAGCTGGCTTTCGTTTTCAAGTTGTTCGTAATGTTTATTTTTCTGGAAATAGGGGGTCTTCTACTGATTTTTTTCAGCATTTAGATCCTAGATTATTTAGGTGCCTGAATGAAATTCAAAGCAATTTAGAAGAGAGAGAAATATACATGTAGATTAATGACAGAAAGAGAACTCGACAAAGAGAAAGGGAGAGAAAGAAAGGAAATTGAGGGGGAGAGAGAGAAAATGGGAGAGAGAGGGAGACAGGGGGGGGGGGAGGGGGGAGAGGAGGTGAGAGGGGTTAGGGAAAGAAGAAAGAAGAGAGCGCAAAATAGTGAATGAAAGTTCAGACATGCGATGGAAGAGCATGTTATAAAAAAAGAATCAGCGGTCGTCAAAGATTTATTGGCTCCTGCTCCTTTGTGAGCTTGTTATACGAGATAACAGGGACGGATCCAGCTTTCGCCAATAGAAAAGGGGGGGGGGGGGGGGGCACAACAATTTTTTTTCACCGGCATAATTTCCCCGATCAGCCGCTCAGAATTGATTTTTATTATAGAGGTATACATACATAACTGAAGACCTGAAAAGAGGATTATTTTTAAGAAGTTTTTTTAATTTTACGAGTCTCCCCTCATCTTGTTTCATTCACTCGTCTTCCTCCTTTTACTTTCCTTTTTCTTTTCTCCCCTAATTTACCTTCATTCCTTTTTTACCATTTAATAAAGCTTTCAATCATTTTTCTCCAATCATCAGCTTTAAAAGGGATCAATCAATCAATTAATTATCAATCAGTCAAACAACCACCCACCCACCCACCCACCAACCCACCAACCAACCAACCAACCACCAACCAACCAACCAACCAACCAACCAACCAACCAACCAACCAACCGACCGTCCAACCAACCAACCAACCAACCGACCGACCGTCCCACCAACCAACCAACAAGCCGACTGACCGATCCAACAAGCCGACCGACCGACCGACCGACCAACCAACCAACCAACCAACCAACCAACTAACCGACCAACCGACAAGCCGACTGACCGACCAACCAACCAACCAACCAACTAATAAGCCGACTGATCAATCAATCAATCAATCAATCAATCAATCAATCAATCAATCAATCAATCAATCAATCAATCAATCAATCAATCAATCAATCAATCAATCAATCAATCAATCAATCAATCAATCAATCAATCAATCAATCAATCAATCAATCAATCAATCAATCAATCAATCAATCAATCAGTCAATCAATCAATCAATCAGTCAATCAATCAATCAATCAGTCAATCCGACCTACCGACCGATCAATGAATGAATGAATTAAAATGATCAAATAGTCAATGGATGACTTAATTCGAGCATGGTGGCTCAGTGATATAGCGCCCACCTAGTGAACGGGAGGTTGTGGCTTCGATCTCCGGTCGAGTCATACCAAAGACTTAAAAAATATAACCTTTTGTTTTCTATCTTGGCGCTCAGCATTAATTGGATAAGGGTGATAAAATTAATCATTTGAATTAGCTTACGTGGAGAAATGAAAATACTCCTCATAAAAATTATTTTTCAACTAATCCAATTTTACTATGTTCGCGGAATTACGTGTCATCTGGATAAAAAAAATAATCGTCATGACTGATGAAAGATTACGTTGACATAGGATAAAACAGAGGAAAGAACTAGCGATGTGGGGGCGCTCTTCAGGAAAAGAAAACAGATTTATTCATCTCCTTTATTTATTTTTTTTGTCAATGCATTTACGTTACAAAGGGGGTGAACACGAACTGGAGGTATAGTATTATATTTAGGGAATAGTGCGTATGAAATGATGTGTATGTGTGTGTGTACGGGAGAGGGAGGGGAGGGGGATGACGCTAGTTAAGTGTGTGTGCGATTTTTGCGGAGAGACATGGAGGTACATGAATATCTTCATATACCACATAATGTTACATTATTATTTGTGTTATAAACAGTCAAGTGATTGTAATATCTTTCTTTGATAACGTTCTTTGTCTAAAAAAGTGATGTTATGGTGACATTTTCTTCTCTCACTCTTTCTGTTTCTGTTTGTGGTAATTCCCGTAGGAACTCGGCAGGACAGCATTTTGCTGGTAAACGCCAAGCTGGTATATAACCAATTACCTTGGAAACATTTTACATCTAGGTTAATCAGTCATAGCGGCTGACGTAATAGACGACAGATATCACTCTTGGGCCTTTTTATCAAAGTTGAGACAATGACAGAGTTGGGATTCGAACTCACAACCTTGCGACTATGAGTCCAATGCTCTAACCACTGGACCACACGACCTGTCTCCTAGTGTCATAGAAGAGATCCTGTATTCGTCATTGAGGATATTTTGCCATAATATTTCCATATTGTTGATAATATAATATCGTAATATCCTTAAGGCCTATATTACTCCAAAGTGTTCACATCCTGAAGTACTGTTGTAATTAATTCGATTCGATTTCAAGAGGAAAAGTAACATAGCAATTTCCTTATTATACTACCTATCATTATGTCAGGTATAGAAACTGAAAGAATAACAGTTATTTCCCCATGATACTAATATTAACATAATTGATTCCGGGACTAAACTGTGATTTGTCATCAAGAACACATTTGATCATCTTCATTTATTTTGCTCATATGACCCTTTTACGGCGATTTGAAAGTAACTATACAAGCTTGGCTGTATCTCTTTGAATATCAAGACTCTGAAGCTAATTTGAAATTAAATTATTGATTTTCACATAAACTACTTTTAACCAATTTTCATGACTTTGAAAATTACAACACAAAGGATACTTTCTGTTCGTGCACAGATTTCACTCGTGTAATACTAGACTTTGTCAAGTGAAGAAAGTCAACTTCAAGGACAAAGAAAAGCAATATAATGGATAAAGCACCTTACGGACCCACCCTTCTGCGTTGTCTTCTTTTAAGCGTCGGTCTGTGCTGCGCTGTATTTCCATTCATGCCACCAGATCCAAAATTTGGATCTTTGGCTAGAGTAGATCTGTCTTTCATCATAACACGTTGCTTACTCATCGCTTTTACGTACTATGTTCAACTTCGTGCCGTTCTGCTTCTGGTGAAGAGGAGAAAGTTTCACCGAGAACAACATGTATTTTGGTCGCTACGATGCGGACATTGCGCCAATGTGCTAGCCAAGTTGTCCGATGGTTACTTCCCTCGGGGCGAGCCTGTGGATGGCTACAGATGGAAAACCACACCACCAGTCCAGGGTGGAACAGGAGGATCTCAGAATGAAGATACAGAATCTATGCCTTCCTTACGGATACCAGAAAATCAATTGCCTGTATGGGCAAGGTATGAAAACGAGATTGCGCCATCCTGTTCACACCGAAGCCTTCTAAATCTTTCTTCGTCTCTACCAGATCTCAGCGCTTTGAAGGATGAAATGGGAGGGACCGTAGGCCTATCGAAAAGAGAAACGGGATCCATTTGGCCGCACATGTCAAAGAATCGTCATGGTCATCCAAAATTGTTCACAGAGCCAGATAGGTCACTGCTAGTCGTCTTTAACATTTTGGGTGTTACAGCGCTCTTGAACATCCCCCTGCGACTGGTCCGTGTTGTCAAATGCTTCGAGGTTGTAGAAATGTCCGCAATGTCCTCTGCAGCAGTGATAACCAGATTGATACTTCATATTAGCTTCATCACTCTCATTCTCTGTGCCTTGATTTTCTTTAACACTTACCATGATGCAACCTTTCTTGATGGAGCAATTCAAACGAATTTGTTTGGAATCACGTTCGTGTTTTGTTTTTGGATAATGGCCGTCAAAGTGGTGGTACCAATAAGTGAATCCCTGAATTCATCTACAGACCCTTGTGAACTTCCTGGATCATTGGAGAAATTCTTGTACAAACACAATGAGATATCTTCCAAAATCGACGCTGAGTGTGGATTCATTGCTGCGGGAATTATTTGGGAGATGTGGAAGTCAGTCATCCCGCATCGATTTATGAACGCGGATATCGACAGCCCCAACTTTGTGCCGTTATTTGAACACCAGGCTTCGCGCCTGTTGGCAGTTCGAGAATCGATAAGAGCGTTTTTTGCTCCCTTAAAAGTCTGCAATAGAAATGTTCAACAAATTGACGATACGCAAGACCTTTATCCATCTAATCGAACTATAAGGTATTCGTCGTTGCCTTTAGTTTTGATGTTGTTTGCCTCGTTTATCTTTGGTGTAATTATCGTTACGGTTAGCATGGTGCTACCACAAAATACTGCACAACCCATGCTCTATGTGGTCTGGTGTTTGAAAATTGCCTGCGCGAATCCCCTAATTGGACTCATTTTCTACCAGTCCTTCTTGTCGAAATCCTGCAGAAATCCTCCACTGGACGACGGCCCAAACCACAAAGACATGGCATTACAGGGACACGAGGTCATACTCCTAGTGAGTTGCAGTTCATCCTTCTTGCTTAGCATTATCAGAATCGCATGTGCCATTGCCGCAATATCATGCGCACCCCTTCTTTCCCACGACGAACTCATCTTAGCCTACTACACCATCCTTTATGGATTCTTTTGTATATTCCATCTCTTGGTAGTGGCAAGGTTCCTACTCGTGGTCCAACGACAGGTGCTAAGTGGTCCTTCTGTGGCGAAGTGGACGAAAATCTGTCTGGTGTACATCGTTCTGCTGAATGGTATGATCTGGTTCATTGGTGTCATCGGCATTCATAATTCGGAAGGACATGATTTACGTCTCTACTACGGGAAAACTCTGGCGAAGTTCTTGACGGAGATGTTCGACCCCCTGAACTACCTTTTCCCCCTTCATGCAGCCATTATTGCTTACGAGACGTACACAAGAATTAAATGAGAATTGCATGTGTGTTATATTTTCATTTGAAAAAAGGAATACAACCAATCTTTTATATATAGTGCTTTTTAATTAAGGTTGAATGGGGCTATACATTAAGAAGTATTAGACAGTATGCACTTTGGTTTAGAGAGATAACACATAGATGCAAGGCATGAGACATTATTTTTAATGTCTTATTTATTAATCCATTCGTTTTTATTTCATTTCATTTATTTATTTATTTATCTATTTATTCATTTTTTTGGGAGGGGAGGTGAAATAATGATGTTGAAAAATGTAATATAAATCAGACGGCCACTATATTTGTGTATGACGAGAATTTTGGATGATATTCGAAAATAGATCACATTTTTTACTCTGATCAAACTTTAGATAGGCCTTAACAAAATAATAAGTAAAATGATACAAGAAACAGTCGTATCATGGATATAATAGTTAAACTGACAAGATACATAGGAAACCTGAAAACAATTCAGATTTATCCCCTGTTATTCATTATTGAATAAACTCGAGCTTGACAGTCAAGCCCGACAGAAGAGAGTAATGTGTAGCATCCAATAGTGATAATTTAAAATAGGAAAATGATTGCAAAGATTATTGTTATTTGACATTTTAACAGATTGTTATAAACATGTACAAAACATGTATATTCAATATTTGTAAGATATCATAATATGTAAGGTATTTGCAAATCAATAAAATACACGAGCACCAATCACTATCCAATTATTTTACTGCTGACTATTCAATCAAGATGTTGTGAACGATGTCTTAAAATTAGAGAAAAAAATCAAGTTGTATGTCCAGGTTATTACTGTACATAAGATTTAGAAATGCATGTATTACCGTAACGTGCTTAAGTTGTTGATAAAACGATGTAATTTCTTCACGATCAATATCAAAAGTTTTTAAGCAACATGACACATATCATTTATTCAAAATCACTGGCCTCTCTATCCGTAGCAATGAATACTATAGAATATGGGAGACATGAGCTCGAAAAATGCTACTTTGGCGGCCAATTTGTTTATGCAAATTAGATGTGACAACGCGGGAAATTGGTTTGGAATCGGTCCTATCGGTCATGATCAGACTCAGCAGACTTAACGTTAACGGGTTTCTAAACTGAAACCGAAAAATGCCTCTGACAAATACGTTCGCTCAGACAGGTCTAGTCTATTGAAAACCCTGCTTTAATTTTAATAGTAATCAGAAAGTTATTAACAATAATTATCAGCAACATTTATAGGGCGCTACAATGTTTCTAAGTGCTGCATTCAATTTATTACCCCGGTCTCAGCAATGCTACCCTGATCGGGCGCTCGAGCATTCAAGGAAGTTTTTTTTCTACCGGATACACATTTATTATACCTGATTGAAGAGTGGAAAATGTAGATAAACACCTTGCCAAAGGCCGCGATGTTGCCTTGGGGTTCGAACTCCATACCTATCTTGTGGTTCGACGAAAGGAGACTATCCACTGAGCCACAATGCATCTACAAGTCAAGTTTATATGTTTGTTTTAATTAACTTTATTTTTCTCTTGATATTGGATCTACTGTGCGTCCCAGAAAAAAACGAAACCGAGATTAAGCAATGATTTATCATAACTTAATCACAAATACAATAGACAAATGACCTACCAATGTAAAGCTTAGAAGCTCCTCTTTCATCCGATATTACTTAGATTATTCCCCAATTTTGCATACGTGAGCAAAAACAATTTGAAGAAAGGATACCAAAAACTAATTTGGCGGGAGGGGGGGGGGGTATCTGAATTTCAAAAAGAAAATCACATGCCTACAAAGTTCAATATCTGCTCTTTTATTAGATACCTTAATCACAAAAAATGGTCAAGAAATAAAAGAGTAATATTCCCTCGAAACAATGCTTGTATTTCCATAATTTCATTACATAAACGTGTTTTAATTAAACGGTTTCCCACAGAAGCTATCGCATGGTTAACAAAAGACTTAATGCATGGCTGATCGTCAACAAAACGGAGTGTCAAGTGGCTAGCCTGTAAAACCTCTTAATTTTATGAAATTAAAATTCAAGCCTTATTTCAAATAACAAGAACTTTATTTCTTGACCATTTTCTGTAATTGAGGTATCGAATTAAAGAGCAGATATTGAACTTTCTAAAAATGTGGTTTTCCTTTTGAAACACAGATACAGCCCGCCAAATGACTTTTTGGTATCCCCTCTTCAAATTGTTTTTGCTCACTCATGCATGGATGAGAAATAATCTAAGTAATTTCAGATGACAGAGGAAATTCTAAGCTTTACAATGGTAGATCATTTGTCTATTGTATTTGTGATTAAGTTATGATAAATAATCTCGGTTTCGTTTTTTTGTGGGACGCACTGTGATTTGCTAATATCGTAAAAGGCATGCTAGACTAGGCATATTTCTACAGTGCGTATATAACAAGTTTACACTTACAAATAATCCTGTAAAATTATGTAGTTGTAATATCCTGAAGCATTTTTCACATTTAAGCATTAAGCAAATGACGGTGTGACTGTCGTATATCTTCCTGCTCGAGTGAGCACAACACACTTTTGAACAGTTCGTGAAAAATTGATTTTCGCAGAACTTAAAAATAGTTCTATGAATAAAAGTAGTCAATAACACATGGACTTTAACTAGGAAGATTATTTCAAGATATCTTTTTAAATTCCTTGCCCAAAAACACTTCATAGAGCGCCATTGCGCCCCACACACCGAGGCCATCGTGATGATAATTATCTGCTCTACGCGGATATGTGATTCACGTGAAATGGGTTATGCTTGAATTTTTCATTTCAATTCATTTCATTTCATTTATTTTCCATTTTCAACATTTGCTTTGTTAATCATTGTCAAGCTTGGCAAAAGTGTGGAGAAACAAGTATTAAATGAAATATTAAATGTAAACCAATTTTAATGATAAAAACTTAGCGAAAGAAACTTTGGTTTACATTCAGTTATGTCATCAGATCCAGCTGGAACAAAAAAAAGGTAAAGGTTATGCTTACATAGGGTTAAGATGTTAATTTGGGTGGCAAAGTGGTTACAAATATTCAGATGTATCTGTTTTATTTGAATTGGATAAAAATGCAATAGAAATGTTACATGAGAAATGTTCCGCACTGTCAGTGATATTGCTCTTACCTCTTTTTTTATCGTGAAAATGAGCATCTCTGCGCAAATCGATTTCTACGCGCTTTACAAAAATGGACAGTGCTCTCTCAAGAGTAACAGTCTGTCAAAACTTTTGCTCTCATTGGATAGGTGAGACCCCAAAACCCAAGAATACATGTGAAAAAAATTATCCCCATTTTGTATATTTTTTAATATCCACGACTTTTTCAAAGTGTAAACTTTTTATTGATACGCACTGTATAATGGAGTAAAGTCATAATGAGTAATTGACCTGGGGCCCGTTGCAGAAAGAGTTGCGTTTAAACGCAAGTCAAGAAATCAATCGCAAGTCAAAAATGCGCGCTGTTGATTGGTTGAAAATCAAGTTGCGCGTGATTTTTAGAGTTACGTTTGATTGCAACTCTTTCTGCAACGGGCCCCTGTTCACTTTCAGGCAGCACGACTCCAAGTAGACAATTAATTAATGTTTATCATCCATGATTATAATGGACTAACGACCACACACAAGTCAGTCTCATAACCGTTCTGTGATTATTTCATTAAATTTCATTAAATTTATTGTGATAACAGCACGCATGATAATAACAATTCTTCCGACGTGTGACGAGGCAGTGAATGCCTCGGTGACAATACTCAATATACTTAAAGCCAGAGTAATTATCATTATTTATTTAATGAAACTCACCGGACCATCTCATGGGCAAGGATGAAATGAACAATTATTATCTCGAGGAAAAATAATTGCGCCTACATTAACAGAGGCGGATCTAGAAGGAGGGGGGTTAAAGTAATTAAAAAAGGAGTGTGGGATCAAACTTCAACACCCTTCCCAGCCTATTTAGAAGAGTTGCACATACAGAATAGAGGCGGATCAAGGGGGAGGGGGATAAGAAGCTCATCGTTATCGGGTCAAACCCCCTCTTAGCAAAAAGCTAGATCAGCCACTTACTTTAATACAGGGAAAGTGGAGCGGGGGGGGGGGGTGGCTTCACCTTACCCCTTTCAAATAAGCGTGTACAAAACGCACAAAAATATCATCTAATTGTCATCTTTGAGCCCCTAGTTTCAAATTCGTTTCGCGGTCCCATTTAAAAGATTAAAAAAAAAACACTCAAGAAATAAAAGAATATCATTTAAATATTTGAAAAACTATACCCTGAAAGTTAACATTATAAAATTTATCAATATTATTCACTTTATAATATTAACTTTCAATAATAAAAACATAAATGCATAAAAGAAATTCATAAACCCAATTATCCGCATAATTTGGTCGTAAAATCGGAGTAAGACCAGAGTTATCCGCATTATTTACTTTTTCAAATTTGAAAAAAATGGTAGGAAAAACTAGGAATCACAGTACATACATGTACGTGTACAATGCACAGTACTGTACAATTTGAACAGTTTCCAGGTGTAAAGTGCATTCATAATTGCACATTAATGCCCCTTTCATAAACCCAGTTATGCGGCTAATATCAGCATAATTTGGTCGTAAAATTGGAGGAGGACCAGAGTTATCCGCATTATTTTGATGCTGCTATTATCCGCATAATAGCAGCATCGGGACCAGATTTTGACTTTATGAACGCATTTCCAAAGTAATGCGGATAATGGTGCGGTCACAAGGTCACCCTTTTCCAACACAACCCCATCTGAGGGGGTGTGTGTAGTTGCCATGAAAATTATCCGCCTTTTTCAGGTCGGGCGCTCGTAAATAATAGTGCGGATTATTTTCGGAGTTTGTGAATGCAATTTTTATTGAATTATCCGCATTACTCTCAGACGGATAATTGGAAGATGAGGGGTATCATTTAGTCATGACTTATGACTCCTGAAAAACCAACGGGTAGAACAAATTTGGGTTTACATAATGCAAGAAGTTTAGGAATCTCTTCAAAATATTTCTTTCAGTGAATATTTATGAAATTGTGTATGCTTTTATAATGTACCGTTAGTCGAACGCCCTCTACTGTTTAACCAATTATTAATCTCTTTCAAAGGTGGTGGCTATTTGGAATCTAACAAGTTTATCTAATGTATTATGAAGCGCTTTGTAAATGTAATTAAAATGAGCCATGGATTTCATTGGATACCGAGATGCTTTCATTTGCACCAGACCATTCTTACTAGTCACGCCTACAAGCCTGCTCATGGAACAAGTTTAGCATTTTCATCAAAGACTCGAGGACGCTTACAGCCAGCTTTGCTCTTATCTTATACGGAATAAGCATCTCTCCGAATACGGTTAGATTGGAGGACTTTAATAAATTCATCATTATCGACTTTAGGCATCAAAATATTTATTTTTATGATGGTAAGAAAATATTAACGTCTTTTCCTTACTTAGACTTAGAATGGATGGAGGTTTTAAGAGAGTGTACAGGTGAGTGTTTCTCAGGGGCCGCGAAAACGGGGGGGGGGGGGGGGGTTCACCGGGGGCGTCAAAAACCGTGTACAAATGACAACGTAAAAATGGCCATCTGTTTATAATTTTTTGCATGGACAGCCCCCAGTCTCGGCTCAGCCCCCCGACTTTCAAAACCGTTTTGCAGCCCCTGTTTAATAAAGCTGTTCGTATATGTTCAGGGCGACTTTTAGAACGACTGGTGATCCTTTCTTGTTGTAAATGGTATACACCAAAGGCCTGGTCCCCTTGGCCGACAGGTACAAAACATACTTATTACGGATTATTATTAATATTATTATTTTATTTGGCATAATATAAAGCAAATCAAATACAATTATAAAAGAATAATTGTTACAATAATACAATAATGATATAGTAAGACAAAATAATTAAACACTGGATTCATGTGGAGGATGCGCTGCCAGGCATTGGGCAAAATTAACCAAATAACTGGAGTCCATGGACCGCCCTAACCCATACCCCATCCAACGATAGAGTAAACGGACCGAGCTGCTCAATAGGGCAATTGTTATTTTTTTTTTACAAGTGTAATAAAAGTATTTGGTGCACATCTCACATTTGCACATTTTTCATAGTTTTCATTAAATGTTAAGGAAAAAACATGTTTTCACAACAGCTGATCGGGAATTTGCCCCCCCTTCCCTCTTGGTGCGTACGACCATTCTCTGAAGTCCACTTAAACATATCTCATTATAACAGAAAATATACATCAATCTAAACATTTAATCTTTCTAAAACATAAATAAAGAGAGATTGATAAACTTGATAAAGAAAGAAACAAGCAAAAAGTAAACAAATTATGCATGTTATGTGCGATATCAAAATCCCGTGTACTAACCCTTTTATTGCGATGAGGCCAATAGTTTTGTATATTCATTGAGAAACAATTTTTTGTTACTATATACATGCAATGATACTACATCATGAATCATTTGGAATAGATCACCAATCCAGGTTTAAATATCATTCAATTTTCATGTAAGTGATGTACAGGCCTATATACATAATTTGGTATATATATATAGATATATATTGTGATGCTTTTCACTAAATCTAATGCAATTTGTAATGATGAGTGATTTTTATCTAATTACTTTGATGAAACTGGATATAATGCTTAAGACCTGAATACAGAAAGAGATCCTTCAAGACAGAGCTTTGGAAATAGTTCTCCAGTTTTACAGGTACCGGTATCTCTGTTTTTAACTTCTGCCTGAGTGATCAGATGAATAATATTTAACATCATGGAAGATGAAAATAAATCAAAATTTGTGGCGTAAACATTTAAACGTTAAAACAAAGGTATTAGCAAATTGTATTTGTACATTGAATATGATATTTAGTGGTTTAAGGTCTAACGAATATTCGTCTAGTTGCGTAATTATACACTCCCGGGGAGTGTTTCATCAATATTTTCATCCGACAAGTTGTCAGATCTGGCATTTTTCCTTGATTTTGATTGGCTGAGAGGCACTGATCCTATGGTAACTGTCGGATAAAATGGGACTTGTCGGACGTTCTATCCGACAAGTCCTTTCATGAAACGCCCTCCCCGTAATTAGCAACGGGTTTTAGCAAAGTTTTGGACTAAAATATCAAATCATCTTCATAATAGTAGTACTCCTTTTCTGCGATGTAATTTGATACTCATCAACTGAGATTAATATTTCAGAATTACTTGTGATATGAATATAATTGTCTATACAAAGAGAGTCTCATGGTGGTGCGACACTACGAAAGGAAACTATATGAGAGAATCGGGGTTCGAGGTTAGCAACCCAGAAAATATGAACCACTAGAATTTGTCAGAATGTGTCAAAATTCTGCAAATAGGTCAATCTTGTAACTTTTGGAAAGGTACTTTCGGGAACTAATATAACATGTATAATGAATCTCTCACACATGATTTCATTGGAGTGATAATTATTTTCAAGTAACACATGTAAAAAAAAGTAATGATCAATTTCAGCAACGTCCCTGCTGAAGGAGCAATGCTTTCAATTGTTACGGTGCATTGAAAACAAGTTAATAACGTTTAATACGAGTTATTCAATGGATGAAAAGTTAGGAAAATATTCCCTGAATGCTACTGAAAAACATTTTTTTTTTAATTTGGTAGGCAACCATAGGCAACAGCTTTACAATACTACTGAAGGACTTGAATTAGAATCGCACCACGTGCTTATCGAATATCGCCGCTCCTTTTTAAATGAGGGGTATCATCATCCTTGGTTTTTGTACGTACATCTACTCCATGTCTCATCTTCTTTTGCCTTTAAATGTTGTTATCTTAATAATGATAATAATGAAAAATAATGATAATAACAATAATAATAAGATCCATTAAGTATGATGAAAAAATCCTAAGCCAGTGAAAAATTATGAAAGATATTTTTGTCAAGTCTTGAACACTTTCTAGAGAAACACTATACAGTAGTAGCTGTCTTACACTAAAGGCCATAGAGGTTACACAATGTGGAATGTTTAAAGAAGGAAAGTGACAGATTTTTTTTTATTAAAGCATTGGAAAATAAAATCAAAATTAAAGGATTTGTATGATTCTGGGATTTTTTAAATAACAAATGAAAGATTTCATGACATCTTTGGGCAACTGCCCCGCCCCAGTCCACTCTGTAAGGGCATGCGCCGATAAGCTTTGTTATTCGTTATGACCATTCAACAATAAAATGTATAACCAGATGCCGATGATCATTTTTTACCGGCGCTGATCTAGATTTGGTTGGCAATAGGCCCTTCTTCATTATTCTACCGGCGCCTATTTATTGGAATCAGGGGACGCTGATTATTCTTCACCGGTGCCGATTTAAATTAAGGTGGCGCTGGTTATTCTTGATCGGCGCCGGTTAAGACAAAGGCAGCGCCGATTTGTCTTGACCGGCGCAGATTTAGAACAAGTAGTGCTGATTATTTTTACCGGCGCCGATTTAGATTTAGGTGGAGCTCATTATTCTTGATCGGCGCCGGTTAAGACTCTGACAGTGCCGATGTATGTCCAAATGGCGCTGATTATTCTTGTCCGGCGCCGATTTAGATTTAGGTAGCGCTGACTATTCTTGATTGGCGGCAGTTATATGCAGGCAGCGCACTGCTGATTATATTGAACCGGTGAAGTAGTTGGGAAAATGGTAGTTGAAAGAAAAGATAAGGAAGATGATATCACTATGCTTTGCTGGGGGATAGTCTTTCCTTTACTGTTGCAAATATTATATCAGTGTATATTTTTTTTAAGCGGCGCCTTTTCTTTCTTTTAGTTTTCTTTTATTTTTTGAGCGGCGCCGCTCAAATATTGGGGGGGGGGGGGAGGGGAGGGGGCTTGCGCCCCCTGTGCCCCCAGGATACGCCACTAGAAATCTGTTATTCTTTTTTCTGGGACGCACTGTAGAGCGTAAGAAACACGTATGCAAAGAGTACACAACGGAGTCATGACGTTTCCCAACGGATGGAAAGATTCTTTTCCGTTTTACATCATCTCTGCATCTGTAAGTGCAGAGGGACCAAGCCTGTACATTGGTGATTATTTAGCGCGTCAGAACGGTTCACCTGTCGTTTAAAGTCACTCTTAACTTACAAACAGCTTTATGAAACGGCCCCAGATATTATATACCTTCGCAAGTGCAGACATCTTTTCTAATAACCATATCATCATGTATTGGTGTATATATTATTCGTCCTTTCGGTATAAGATATTAGATATTTAAAATAATTTTGCTGTTTTATACACTGTGTTTGTTTTTGTGAAAATTCTTGTGGTAGTGCATTTATTTTGTTCATACAGTGCTTCATTTAGTGGAACAAATTCTCCCTTGTGTCAATTAAAGCAGAAACGTATACTCTATTTATCAAGTCTATTAAATGCAATTTTCTAGTCAATCATTTAATCAATCAATCAATCAATCAATCAATCAATCAATCAATCAATCAATCAATCAATCAATCAATCAATCAATCAATCAATCAATCAATCAATCAATCAATCAAACAATCGATTTAATCAACTTGCTTAGGATTTTATAAATATATAGTGTATATATATATATATAAGTCTTAAATGTCTCTTATTTTCAGGCGATTGACCAGTGGACATCTCATTTTATCATCATCCTCATCCTGAAAATAATACTTCTTGCAACAGGTAAAGGCCATTGAATAACACACAGACTATTAAATCATGTTTTTACTGAACACATTTTCCTGCCTTCAAGATCGGGTATAGCTTGAATAAAATAGGCCCATGCTCGCATGCAACTACCCAGTTATACTGTTTTGACTGTCTCCTATACACATTGCGTGACTTCAAGTACAGTGTTGACTTTTTTGGTGTTGGTGTTGGGTTATTTTTTACAAGAATATAACACAAAACCTAGAATGAAGAAGCCTCTAAAAAGCCAGTCCATAGGTGTTCAGCTGTTATAATATCGTGATCTGGATTATTGTGTAAGCTGAGACTAGGTTTTGCATTCAACACCAACACCAACACAGTACTTGAAATCACCTATTCTCTCAGGGATTGACCCTTTTTAATGCTTATTGTAAGTTTTAGACATATCAGATTTTAATCTGCCCCTTTGTCATGACATGTTTAATAGACCTTCATATCATATTTGAAATCATTTTTCCCAAGAAATTACCTTTGTGGATCTAATCCCTTATACAAACAAAATATTGAACAGTTGAGCAATGATGGTAATTGTGTACACACTAAATGTTGGTTTCGATAGATGTAATTTGATATGAATAAACAGAAATATTGAAGTTTGCAGCAAGTCACCTGGAATGCCCCATTGCCCCCAAAACCGATTTTAAAGACTTGGTTTTAAATTCACATGATAGACTAGTATAAGGACAAAGTTGATCTGTAATAAATGTATTGCCACGCAATATTGTCCTTAATGGATCTGACGCCTTTTGCAATCAAATTATAACGCTAAATTGTAGGGATTTATAAATCCAGATAAATTGTATTTAGGGACCAATAGAATTCTAGATTAAGTTTTAATGCTAAAAGTATTTTTATGTCTCGAGGATTTGAATTTATACACTTGAGATTTAAAACTGAATCTATAGGATTAAAATTAAATTGAGAAGTTGATTGGTCAATATCTGCAGTCCAACTTTTTTACATCCCAGTAATTAGAGTCTAAATATGTTTAACTTTCACACTCTTTATGACTTTGATCTTCAATGTGAATTCAATACTAAATAAGTTCTTTCATTAATTCCCATATAGCAGCGTCATATGACGTACAAGACGTTTGCCCACTCTTGACCATGAAGTCATGTAAAAAAATGACTTTGTCGAATGGTGAAACTGTGCAGTACATCCCAAAACCCATACCACCCGATGTGAAATGGCTTACGAAGAGCCTGCCAAGGTGTCATTCGATTCCACACGATGCACGACAATTCTATTGTACCATACCAGGTAACCATACACAGAAGTAATATAATTTTCGTTAGTACATTTCTTGCTTGCACCCAGTAAATATTTCACATTTCACATTATTTCGTAATGTTATTGTTGAACTTGAAATGAAGAATGCAAAGAAGGAATGAATAAGTGAATGAATGAGTTAGTAAATGAATGAATGAATGAATCAATCAATCAATCAATCAATCAATCAATCAATCAATCAATCAATCAATCAATCAATCAATCAATCAATCAATCAATCAATCAATCAATCAATCAATCAATCAATCAATCAATCAATCAATCAATCAATCAATCAATCAATCAATCAATCAATCAATCAATCAATCCGACCGACGATCAATGAATGAATGAATTAAAATGATCAAATAGTCATTGGATGACTTAATTCGAGCATGGTGGCTCAGTGGTATAGCGCCCACCTCTTGAACGGGAGGTTGTGGCTTCGATCTCCGGTCGAGTCATACCAAAGACTTAAAAAAATATAACCTTTTGTTTTCTATCTTGGCGCTCAGCATTAATTGGATGATGAAAAACTTGATAATTTGAATTAGCTTACATGGAGAAATGAAAACATTACTTATAATTATTATTTTCCAACTAATCCAATATTACTATCAGTCAATCAATCCATCCATCAATCAATCACTCAATCAATCAATCAATTAAATAGGATCACAAAGAAAATTCTTGATTTTTAAACCAGCGGGATTTGACCCTGTCATCTATTACCTACCTGCCATACTGTTTTGATGAAAGCAGAGGTTTGTCAAACATAGCAAAAACTGAGTATGCTCAAATTGATTCTTATCACTTGCCAAATACCGCCCTGAGGTTCTTTCTCGGAACCAGCCTCACCCGACTATTTTCAATGTTATGTTTGTCTGAATTTACTTAATTTGTTCCAAACATAATGCTTTCAGACTGGAGTTTCCTTATTAGGCGCCATAAGGACAAGGCCGAGCATTAAGGCAGTATAACACTGGATTGATTAATACAAAATAATGATGGATGAATCCTACTGATGCGGAGAGCAGGACCTTTGTGTTTAGAGAATGAAGATGTGAATGCGACCGGCGATAATTTTATGATACATTGTAGCCCAGTCACGGTGGATGATGATGAATTTAATTATTGATAAGCTATATCCAATCCTATTTTGATAAGCCGCGAACAAGAAAAAAAAACAGATAAAGACAACAAAAAGAAAACAGCGGGAGACAATACCATATGACAGGAAAACTATAAAAATCAATATGTAATGTAATTAAATTTTGTAATTAGCAAGTAAGGTAAGCTAAATCCAGTTACGTTTACGTTATACGGATAAGTTTGTTTAAATTGCCTTCCCTTTCTTACATTGTGATAGGCGAATTTTAAAGCAAGATATTGCATGAGCAAGCCTTACATAGCAGGGTGCAGAAATGGAATAGAACAAAATATAAGCACACGAATGAACACCCTATGAAGGTATTTGTTATATTTCTACTATAAATGTTGTTATAACAACATTCATTAGCATGTTGTTATAACAACGTACTTGATCAGCTGTTTAATACAAGTCGGTAGTGTTCCTATTACTGTCTTCGTGGATTTGGTAAAAACACAATTTAAAAGACTATTTGAATTAATTGATACATCAAACTTGATTCGTATCTCATCGAATATTAAGCCACCACGTCATTTTAGTACAAATGACCTCCTGCTGATCATGCGCAGAATGAAACTCAGAACTGGCTTAATTTTAACTTCTCACCCTGCTCAACCCACACCTGTCAGGTAGAATACATGGTAGAACATAAATTGAATGCTTTAAGGAACAAAATGGAAATCAAATCGAATGGATAATATGAATATTGAGATCTGTCTTGGAAGTATACAAGAAAGCGTATTCCATGATAGACTATAGCAGTAAGTTCCATATTGTGGGACCTGTATGTCTTATTTTTGCATATACTGTTTATCTATACTCTATATATATTCCATGATCATCATCGTCTCTCAAGAAAGTGTATGGAAGTTTGAAATTAAATAAAGTCACACAACCTCGATATTACGGGGGTGGCGGGGGGTTGAAAATAGGGAAAGACAGGTAGTGGGTCTATAATCATGATATAAAAAATGGAGTATGAATCTGCAATCATCACAAACAACGTAGAATTTATGTTCCTCACTTTCCTTCTCCCTTTATAGACCATTTCATTACTTTAAGAATATTTTAAAGATATACGTTTCGGTTTTAACGAGTAGCATATACCTTTATCCTTATCACGTACTAATGTTAACGGCGGGATTTATACTGATACACCAGTTTATACTTATCATAATTTCTGTTCTGTGCGTATTGATGTCGCTAGCATGCCATTCTAGACCCTGTCTTCATGGAGGGAGTTGCGAGGAAACAAACACGGGATACACCTGTCTCTGTTTGGATGGTTACCGTGGTTCAAGATGCGAGCATGGTATGTGAAACTCCTTCTTATTCCGTTGCAGTAAGTTCGTGCCTATTTTGTACCCATAATTTTAATAGATTTTCACACTCAATCGTCAATAACATCACGGTTGTGTCCACATCTGATTTATTAGAGCGATTCTCACCATTCACAGTTCATGCAGAATGATACTTCTTGACAACCTGAATACTAGCTGGATGATTACCAGACATAGCGGCAAGTGGGCCTTTGAAACTTGCTGCCAAATTTAATACTTCCCGTTTATCAAAGCTATACTTTTCATATACTGTTAACTCATGTTTTTTTTAGTCTGCACCGGTCTCACACTAAAATAGTCCGCACCACAAGCGTTCAGTAACTACTACCGTGTTTACACTTAATCGGCATTTGGTTCAGAACCAAAAGCCGACGCAGAATCGGCTTTTCGTTTGCGTTTACACGTTGACAGCTCGCGGTTCAGAACCGCGAGCCGATTCAAAAGCCGATTAAGTGTAAACACGGTATACATAGTGGAGTCGCGCGCCCTGATAAAAACTTTCGTTTTAAAAATAGCAGAAAAGAATATTGATAAAGGTTTGAGGAAATCCATTAAAGATTAAGAAAGTTATTAGACTTTGAATTTATGATTTGTGACGTCATAAACGAGCAGCTGCCCCATATGTTAAGTCTATGTAATATGAAATGCATAAATTTCCTTTTTTTGTATGGTTCGTGCGTGACGACTTATTTTTCATTTTCTTTTTAGCAGTGGGTGTGCAAACATTTGTTTATTGATACACTGAAGGTGCGATAAAAACCATTCGATATGGAGGAAAGCTGTTCGCATATGACGTCACAAATGATATAATTGAAATTCTATCAACTTTTGTATTCTTTAATGGATCTTTTTCAGACCTTCGCCAATATTTTTCATTATTTTTTTCTGCTATCAAAATAGTACCGGTCTGGACCAGCGAGTTACTGAAAGCGGTATGTGATATAGTTCAATTGGTTTCCACGAGTAAACGTACTTCCTTCCCTTTTTTTAATTTCGCAAAGCTATAAAGTGTCCCAATACATTACACATATTCACAGTTGTTATCGTAAAATAAAGATATGAACCGTTTTTCTTGCAATGTAAACCCTGTAGACATGTTCATCCAATCGTTAAAAGTCCTTGGACCAGATGAAAATCCGAGCGAAGGACCACTTGCTCTGACATCACGCTTGCTCGATAACGAACACGTGCTCATACATCTGGAGAATTGGAAGAGTAACTATTCCCAACTGGCATGTCAGCACCTCGGTTTTGAAGGTGAGGTAGCTTTCATATTAAAGGAAAATTACCATTGGTTAAAGGTCAAGTCCACCTCAGAAAAATGGTGATTTGAATCAATAGAGGAAAATCAGACAAGCACAATGCTGAAAATCTCATCAAAATCGGATGTAAAATAAGAAAGTTACGACATTTCAAAGTTTCGCTTATTTTTAATAAAATAGTTATATGAACGAGCCAGTTACATCCAAATGAGAGAGTAGAGGATGTCACTCACTCACTCACCATTTCTTTTGTTTTTTATTGTTTAAATTATACAATATCTCAATTTTTACGAATTTGACGATTAGGACCTCCTTGCCCGAACCACAAAATGTTAAAATAATGGAATTCCACGTGTTCATGGAGGAATGAAACTTCATTTCACATGACAATGACGAGAAAATCAAAATATTTTATATTTCATATAATAAAATACAAAAGAAATAGTGAGTGAGTGATGTCATCAGTTCCCTCATTTGCATACTGACCGAGATGTGCATGTAGCTGTTTTGTGAAATGAAGCGAAACTTTAAAATGTCATAACTTTCTTATTTTACATCCGATTTCGATGATATTTGCAGCGTTATGTTTGTTTGACTTTTCTCTACCAATTCAAATCAACAATTTTCTGGGGTGGACTTGACCTTTAATTATGGCGGGAGAAACTTTCACTTCCGGGTGACCAAGGAACAATTCACCAAGGGCTAAAAAATGATAGGCCTACAAAATGACCAGCTTCTCTCTGCTGCTCAATATCAAATATATCACATCAAGGGTATACTTTGGATAATTAGTAGTCCGAGAATCACTATTTAGATAGTCCTTTGCCAGGACTGTTCTACTTTTCAGTTATGTTGTTGATCAGTAACACAATCTTCGACCTCTACGCCCGAAAAGAAAACAGCCGCACGATTTCCTCCCTTGGTGAAGGGCGTGAAAGAGGGGATAGCGCGATCACTGGGGAAGGCGCGCAGGGGATGGAGAATGAAGCAAATGGAGAGAAATAACAAGTACACCGACGTCTAGAATCTAGACTACTATTTAGACTAAGAGCCACCAGAACTACTTCTATCTATTTCGGTCAATTCAATACAAATTAATTCTTGTTTCAGTTTTAGTTCTTACGTTTTACTGCACTCTCTTGTTTTATATCTCTTTTCCTAAAAAAATATCAATCGAAAAGAAACAAAATTATTATCACCCTCACCATCATGTTTTCGTGTCTGATAGAATTTACAAAAAAAAAACTGTAGATATGTCATTGACTTAAAGAAAGAAAAGGGTGCATTCATGTGAACCCCTCACATGAAAAGGGATTAATTGTAGATAAGTAAAGGAGGCTCTCAATACAGCCATTATTCCAGTTGATCTTACCAAAATACGTTTCCTATCTTTGTGATTAACAAATAGAACTTGGCTCTCTCTTTCGTTTATGTATTAATGTTACTTATACACGACTTACTTAACACAGATAGCGTAGTATTTTAGGCTTACAGTATTCTATGGTATACTTATTTATATTCATTGTCCAAAATTAATTCCCATAGTTGCCGTAATACTGCTATTTAGACTTAACCATAAAAATATTCCTTCAGCGTATCCATGTTAAAGGGGAGCGCACTGTGTGTTGTCTCTCATTAACCATGTGCTATAAAAAGCTAGTCCTAAAATATGGCTGTTTGAATTAGCTAGTAATACAGATGATACAATAACCTATAATTATATTTGTTTAGATAAAAAATAATGTTGAGAGGAAATGTACGCCCGACCTGTTCTACTGCTAATTGATAAAAAATTATTGTAATATGAATTAATGTGCTACCATTCAAGTGGGCCGACATTGCAAGTCGATATAGAGTACCGAAGCGATGACGTCAGTTGCCATGGTGTCATGGCAGCCTGGTTCTAAACAAATGAACCCGGAATGAAAGCATGTGTTTCTCGTAGGAGAAAATAGCTGCTATCAGAATGATCGCTTGCAACGTATTTTTCAGACGAGCCAAAAATGTGTACAGACGATAGTCAGGTGCGACTTTGTTTAGAACCAGCCCGCCATAACACCATGGCAACTGACGTCACACTTCGGTACTCTACATGTATTGCACAGGATATTGCATTATTGGTAATGAATAAAAATTGAAGGAATTGAGGCGAGGCTTATAACGCTGCTTGTTCATTTGCTCTTTAATGTTTCTCCATTCAGTAAGGAAAATTATTTGGTCTTACAAAACATGTATGTTGGCAGTTTCACAGTTCAATGACATTATTGCATATTTTACTATGTAAATATTTGATGTTTTATTGTTTATAATTCTCATTGAATTTTACCTGCTACCATGTCTAAGTGTACATGTCACGATTTGATGAACTGGATCTCTTCTTTCTCCTTTCAGTTTTTCCTCCGTTTTTCTCCTCTTTTTTGTATCCTATCCATGACTTCCATTTATATTCGTCTAGTTTTCTTCTTTCTTTTCACCTACCTACACTCCTTTTTTTCTCCTCTAACTCTATAATTATTTTCTAAGATCACACAATCTACATAATAAGTTTGTGTATCATTTAGAAAATGTTACAATACTTTGGATGAACACTTTATAATTATGTAACTTCCATGTTTGTAAAATCATCGGCATTTGGCTGCGATAAACTTTTAATAAACCATTTTATCTATCTATCTATCTATCTACCTATCTATCTATCTATCTATCCATCCATCCATCCATCTATCTATGTATCTATGTATGTATGTATCTATCTATGTATCTATCTATCTATCTATCTATCTATCTATCTATCTATCTTAACCGAAGAGCAATCTATTTCATGGGCTTTAATTGATAATCAAACTAGCTTTTTGTTGTTTTGATGGGGCAACTTGATAGTGAAGCTTTGAACAATTATTATAATAGATGTAGCCCCCCTTTTTTAATCCCGAACCCCTGTCTAATATATGTTCAATTAATATCTTTCCAGATTTAATTTTTAAGGAAGCAATTAGATATATTTACGTTATGTTAATTAATTCGTCCACATCCATTTGTTGTTAAAATTGTTATTGTAATTGGTGTAGACAACTTAAATATCCTTACTACATGTAGTATGGTACTCAATATTTCTCAATTCGATCAAACAAGGGTCATTCGCTACGTTGAGTGGTGCCCAGTACGATTCCGTTGACACTCCTTCTGAAGTCGCAACGATTATTTGTCCGGATGACGTCATGAACCTAACTGAGTGCTGGACCAATGAGACAAGAGTAGTGGTCAACAAAAACCATACCATAGCAGTAGTATGCTGCCCTGGTGAGTAGTTATTCAAACAAACGATGAACTACAGTGCGTATCAAAAAAAAAGTTAACACATAGAAAAAAAATCATGTAAAATTATACATTTGTAATATCCTGAAGATTTTTCCACATTTTAACATTGGGACAGATCCATTTAAGCAAATGACGATATAACTGTCGAAAAATATTTCCGCTTGAGTGAGCACCACTTACTTTTATAAAGTTAGTGAAAATGATTTGCGCAGAGCTTTGAAATAGTTATGCGAATAAAAGTAGACCTTAGTCATTAAGAACACATGAATTCAGCTAGTAAAATTGATTTGAAGATATCTTTTACCTTTTTTAATTTGTTACCTTGCCCAAAACACTTCGAAGAGTGCCACTGCGCCACACCTCACTCCCCCACACACCGAGGCTATTGTGACGATATTTGCTTTACACTGAGCTGTGATTTACATTTTAATTTTTAAGTTTAGTTAATCATTGTCAAGCTTGGGAAAAGTGTGGAGAAACAAGTATTAATTGAAAAATTAAATGTAAACCCACTTTAAATAATAAAAATGAAAATGAAAAAATGCTGGAGATATCTGATATAAACTTTTGTTCAGATTCAGATATGGCCTCAGATCCAGCTGGCACAAAAAGGGTAAAGATTGTGCTTACTAAGTGTTAAAATTTTCATTTGGGTGGCAAAATTGTTACAAAATGCTTGAATGTATCCGTTTGATTTCAATTAACTAAAAGTGCAAGGGAGATGTATGAGAAATGTTTCGCAGTGTTAGTTTGATTTCGTCTTTTCCCCTTGACACAGCGTGAAAACAAGCATTTCTACGCAGATTTCTGCGAGCTTTACAAAAATGGACAGTGCTCACTCGAGTGTGACATTATGTCAAAGCTTTTACTTTCATTATAGATGAGACCCAAACCCAAGATTGTATGCGAAAAAATACCCACATTTTACATTTTTGTTAATTCCCGGGTTTTTTTCAAAGTGTAAACTTTTTTTTATATGCACTGTATAGTAAGACGAATATGACCCTTACACAAATTCCCAGATAGACAATCAAGGTTGTCTTAATAACTTAATTTGATTTCATTTATTGAATTCACTCATTTTTAAAACAATATGAATATGCAGTAATATTCAAAGAACAATACAATACAAATTAAAAGTAAATGGTTAGGAAGCCCGAAGAAGCAGAACTTGTAGATAGGGACATAGCTACAACCTCAAGCTGTAAATAGTTGTAACTGCAAGTTGTAAAGAAAGGGTGCTTAAGCTCGGCTCATGGAATAATGGATTTATGGCTTGTGTGCTCTTATCAAACTAGGGGGTGTTTCAAAAAGATTTAAGTATGACTTAGAGTCGCACATAAATTCATAGTTGCACGCGACATAAAAGGCAGTGGTCAGATCATGGATTGTGCCAAGAGGACGCACACTGTACTGTCTATTGATCGATAAGTTAAAATTTGAAAGTATATTGAAACTGAAGGCCCTCTCAGGGTATCAGTGTACAATGAAAATTTAACTCATAACATATATACATAGAACACATTGCAACAATAATGACAATAAAAAGTAATAATGATAAAGATTGTGATAGTAATCATAACAACAGTAACAAGAATAATAATGGTGCTGATTATAATTATGATAAAATGATAATAACAATAATATAATAATAATAACAACAACAATTATAATAAGATTGCGCGTTGCATATCATATATATTTTGAGTGCGAATCCTTAAGGCCCGAATTCACGAAGGTGGTTTAAAAAAAACACCAAAGTCGAGTCCATGGTTTATGCAGATTTCCTATATAAATTACGCTAAATTTAGTGCGCATCGGGCGCGTGTATAAGAAATGTCCAATGCTGATGCGCGCTTTTGTCACATTGCGCCAAATTGACGTCTGTTGCCGTTGTTATCCACGCTATTTTATTCATGAGTCCATTGTTTTTATTCATGAGTCTACTCTTCAAACAGTCTACTCATGAATAAAATAGCGTATCTAACCATGGTAACAGGCATCAATTTGGCGCAATGTGACAAAAGCGCGCATCAGCATTGGACATTTCTTATACATTTTTTATGCACGCGCCCGATGCGCGCTAAATTAAGCGTAGTTCATATAGGAAATCTGCATAAACCATCATGAACCATGGATTCAATCGTTGGTTTTCAATTCGGGCCTATATGTTTGAAAATAGCTGTTTGTCTGTTGGCATAATAGCTTCTTACGACTTTTTTCCTTGAGACCAAGTTACAGGGCATTCGACCCTAAGCTTGGTTATACATATTTTGATACTCCTTTATTCTGTGCCTCTCACCGCTTTGAATTTTTTTGCAAATGAATTTGGCCCATTGAAATAGTAATAGGACTGCTATCATTATTCTTGTTAACATAAGCATGGATCTTATTAATAGATGGTATGACAGTTTGACAGATAACCTATTAATTTCTTTAGGATTTCTTGATTTTTCATCTACTTATTCGTCGTCATATTGTTAAGTCAGGACGTCTAAAAACCGCGGATTCAATCTTCTTTAATATCATCTTACCAATATATTTCATGGAAATGTGCGAAACTTTTCCAGGTCAAAATGGCGTCAGCCAGGCGCCATTTTGTAAAAAGTACATCTTCATATCATCGTTACGGATCATTAAAAAAAAAACATACTGAATGACCACCTCACAATGAAATTTATCTTTACTATTATTCGTCACCATTGCAATGATATTAGATGGTTTTGTTCACAATGAAGAATAAATAAGATTTGATATGGCTGTCTCTCTATAGTTTATAGAAATATTCATGCCATGGGGTGCGTTTCATCAACATTGTCGTTTTGCAATTTGTTATACCTGATAACTATGGTTTAATATCATTGGCTAAATAGAACGGATACACGACTATCGGGTAAAACGTTCGGATAAAACTTAATTTATTAAAATTAATGCCATTCCATGAATTATAACCCTGATTAAACTGAAACTAATGCAGTTGCTCAATAATTATTAAGCTTATGATTCATTCTTGTTTTTTGGTATCCTCTTTCGATTCAAAATTACGACAGTGAGTCCCTGCAGTCCATCTGGTCAAGCACTAGGCATCGCTGATGATGCTTACTCCGAATCGTCTTGCTCCTCTACCAGCAACTGCGGCTCTGCTGCCCGTTTGGACGGTACTTCGATTTGGAGGCCATCTCTGTCTAACGATTTGCAATGGATACAAGTTCAGCTGGAGTATAGTATCGTGACGGCCATAACCATTCAAGGTAATGCCTCTGTTGGTATCAATGAGTGGATGACATCCTTCACCATTTCTTCTAGTTTGGACGGAGCAAATTGGAATGATTATGTTAACGTATACTCGGGATTAACTGAGGTGAGTTAAGAAAAGAAGAATTGTCCTTTGTGTGCTATTAATGAGAAATAACGTTGCTATCCAATACCACGAGCGGTATTCTTAGTCATCTTGAAGTTTTAAAAATGGAAAGATATAGAACTTTATTTCATGTCACAAATCGGAAGAGCGGCTTTCATGAGACGGTGACGTCATAAAACAGAAAGTTAAGATATAAGAAATTGGTTGTATCATTTGATTGATTTTCGTTAACCCCTTATTATTTCTCATTTTCAGTTTTATGCCTTTAATAGAATCAACGTGATCTGGAGCCCGTTGCATACAACTACTGCAACTTTTCCATTATTGTCATTACCATAGGAAACTTAATTGCGATTGACTGCTGAGATTTATTACCATGGTGGTTGACAATCATATTGGTAAAGTAACCATAGTTGTTCCTCTCTATGAAATGGACCCAAGACTTCTTCTTGAAAATGAAATTAGGTATTTACAAAAATACATTTCACGAATGATAACATTTTTGATTGAACTATTATTTTAAGATATTTCCAGGAAATTATGACTTGAGTAGCCATGTGACTCACACGTTCATTAGGCCAATCGTTTGCCGATATTTTCGGCTTAATCCAAGGACCTTTGAGACCTACATAGCTGTCGGAATGGAACTCTACGGATATGGACCTCTAACGGATGTTGTAGGTAGGTCAAGAGTATAACATGCAAACAGTAGGCCTAAAGGTAATGTCTCATTATTGCTATTACTTTTTTTTAGTATGTTGAATACTTAAATGGCATGAAACATACTGTAGTTTGGTAATTTTTGATGATTTTGAGGAGTTTAACATTTTGACGCACCCGTCGTGACCTTTGGAAGACTCTTTGTTTCTGTTATGGTAATTCTGATCGAAATTACGCCAAGCTGATATATATACGGCATAACTAATGATATAGGGGAAAAAAAATCGTCATAGTTGATCAGGCAAATTGGCTGACCTTATTAGGCGGCAGAAAATACTCTCGAGCCTTCTTATCAAAGTGGAACAATGTCAAAGCGGGAATTCGAACCAACAACCTTACGATCATGGCTCTAATGCTCTAACCACTGGACCGCACGACCCTTGATGGCATGACCTGCGTGATGATTGATCTGAAATGTGATATGAATCTGGTTGATTTTTCATAATCTATTATGATAATCATTTATGGTGACACACAGCAGAAGCTGTGTTGTTTACAGGTGTACACCACACCAGTCATTTTACTCCAGTGTTAAATTAGTGTTGTCAGTGTAAGTGCAACAGCCATGAGTGTTATTTCATGACGCTTTTACACTCGTTTGTGTTATGTACAAACTCAAAAGAGTGTTTCATCTCTTAGGGATGTGGTCCTCTACGGACACCAACTGGGGTCATATTTAACGCTCCAGTTTTTACAGTTAAGAATTTTTCAAAATGGCGTTTGGATGACGTCATGATATAAAAGTGACCTCGAATGGCTATGATAGACTACATGGGTAACATGGAATTGACTGGACCGATGCAGATATAGAGGGCACAAAACTTTTAGGTAAAATGATAAAGCATAAAACTAAAAAATTCTGACGATTTGAGGAGGTGATTTTCATACTGCTGACAGACCATACCTAATAATAATGATACTGATAATGTCATGTATTTTCCTATTTAACGTTTTATCCTTTTATTTGTGTATTTTTCTCATCGCGTAGGCCTGCTAGGAAGCGTATTTATCAATTCAATTTAAAAACATATTTTGATTGTATAAAGTACACTCGCTGGAGTTACCTAACAGTCGTGCTGCTACGTTATTATAATTATATTCCAATATTGTTTGCTTGTTTCTTTTTGTTTCAAGCTTCACTAAACTTGGCTATGAAACCTGGATGCAGCCCCCCTGTACTTGGTGAGGGTCTTGGCGTCGAAGATGGTCGTATACCAGACAGTAGCCTGACTTCATCAACCGTCATAAATGCCGGTAACCATGTGCCCAGTCAGGGAAGGCTCAATTCGAATAGTGCCTGGATTCCACTTGATTCGGACACCAACAAGTGGGTGAAGGTAACATATTCTCGAGTATTTCTGGAAAATTGAATCACCATTGTCCCCGGAACACAAAGGTTGTGGTTGATCGTACGCTCGATTATCACGATTGATTGTACATTATAGTCAATGCAATCAATCGTAGAAAATGTGGTACTAAGCTTTGTGTTACGTGCCCTGCTTTTATATTTGCGTCCGAAAATTCTATATTCCCAAATTGCCAATGACCTATGTCCGCTAGGTATCTGCACAAGCTCTAGAAAATACGATAAAAGGGGAAATTTCTCGCTTAATACATGTTCGTGAGTAATTTGCAAAACGATATATTCCTGGTTGCTCTCTCCGAGTAGCTCCGGGAATTTTAAACGTTCCCCATTTCTTTAGACTATAGGACTACCGCTAGTCTCCGAGACACCCTGGATACATATCTTTGCGATTTCCAAGGTAATTGAGTGAAACCTGGCAGATTTTGACTCCGTCTCATGAATATTGCCTTTCGGTGAGCGCTTAGACCTTTGTCGTGGAGACTTCATGAATACTTATACTGCAACAATAAAAATGAAGTCGTTGCGAGATAGTGTCTTTGGATAAAAGAAAAATAGAAAAACTTTCGTACTGCTAATGACTGTCCAAAAAGAGCGAACACTAGAAAATCGATTTCACTTGAATCTACCGGTCACTTTCCGACCCGTTTTGTAAAAAAAGAGTCCTTACATTTTACGTCGGATGTGATTCCGTAAGTGACATAAACAACCAGGTCTTCAAACGAGAGTTTTAATCGCAAGTATCCCACTTCTGTTTTTTCAAAAGTTGGTAATCAGAATCAACCATTAACATAAAAAGTAAATTGTTTCTTCCCTATTTCGTGGCACCCGGTGCATATGCTTCTCCTAGATACTCGAAGCTAGGGTCACACCAAAACCGAATTCCCCCGAATGAAATCGGATTGATTCTGACTTGATATGGCCTGATTCTGATGGATTCGGAACCTATTCCTATCTGATTCGGGGAGCTCCCCGAATAGAGACGAATGGGTCAGGAATATGTCCCGATTCAGCGCAGAATCGCCAAGAATTATTGACCTGTTTCAATTTCGGCCATCCCGAATAAAGATCAATGCCACCAGGATAGTGGCAAGAATCGAGCCAAAGGTACTCAGAATTGGGCCGAATGTGACCCGATTGCTCCGTTTACAGCCGAATGATGACCCGAATGTTGAACCGAATCGGAAGAAATATGGTAAAATGCGCCAAGCTCGGACCGTTACGCCCCGAATGAAACGAATACGTCCGAATCTGCCGAAAAATACTCCGAATGCCTCCCATAATCCAACTGAATATCATCCGAATACATCCAAAATTTGGCCAGAATTAAATTTAATTTGGTCACATTCGAGAGTATTTTGGAGGGTATTCCGTTTTTTTTTAAAACGAGCCGAATTCCTCCGCGAATGTTCCCGAACCCCTCCTGAAATATTTCGAGGATAGAGAACAGAGTAGGCCTACTCCCGAAACCACCCGAGTATGGATTTGCAGCTGATTTGGCACCGGGGGGGGGGGGGGGCGGCACTCAGTATATAATGCATAGTGGGTATGTGCCGCGGAGGGGACACCCCCATATTTAGACCCAAATATCCGTTCCAAAGCATAGCATTTTTGTCTTATTTAGAAAAAGAACAAAGAAATCCGCTCCAAAGCACAGCATTTTCTTCTTATCGAGAGAGAGAAAAAAAGAAGGAAATCCGCTCCAAAGCTTCGCACATTATTTTTTCGTTACGCCGTTCCGGTCGCATTGATCTGCTACGATAAGCTGCAATTGGTGAAAAGCGGCCGCAGAGCGCTGTCCGATCATCGCCTCTGCGTGAGCGCACTCGGCGGCCGTGCCGCCGGGCTAGCTGCATCATGCACGCATGCCCGTTCCATAGGGATGCATACGCACTCACACACTGGCGATCCGTTCCAAGGACCCCCGTTTTCACAAACATTTGTAGGTCCGAAACCCGCTCCGAGGACCCTCCGTTTTACAATAAGCCCGCTCCAAGGCCCCTGTTTTTTTGTCTCGCCCGCGGCACACCCCTACCACTTTTTTGGTCGAGTGCCCCCACCGGGATTCGGCATGTTCGGTTCCGGTGTATCCCTATTAGCTTCACATACGGCATTGTTTTTATTTGGTAGGTGTATATGATCCTTACGTGAAATGAAATATGTTCCACTTAATTAAAATAAAAAATCTTACATCTTTTAACTCATTAATAGATTGATCTTAGCAAAGACACTCTGGTAACCGGTGTTATTACACAGGGACGATACATGGGGCTCGGTGAAAAGGTAACCTCGGTGTCCATAACTTACTCAACGGACGATACAGAATGGATTCATCCACTACGACAGCTCTGTGGCACTGTGATAGTGAGTGAATGTCATCAAAGTAATACCTCGGTCACATTTGCTCTACGGCGGTACGACATGTCGAAAACAGCTTGTTCAATCATTTTGTGTGTGTACCAGCTACGTATCTAGGTTTCAATAAAAATGAATAAAACGGCTCTTTTCGACTCGCCGTACGACCGCCTAAGAGCAAATGTGACCGAGGTCGCGTTTGTTATGAATTGCAATTTCATACTTTTGATAGATATAATTGCAGTCTTTAGCTTGAAAGATGGATCGGCATCACTTACAGGTAGACAGTATTTTAGGGGATAGGTCGAATCAATCCTGGCTCTGCAAATGTGGCACTATTTTTATCATTTACTTCATACCTTCGCAAACTTAACCCCCCCAATAAAAAGACATTCAGGCCTATTTTGGTATATAAGCGTGTATCCTGGCTGTACTGTGCTACCCACAGTCTGGCACGCCTCGCAAACTTTTTCATTAACCCTTCTGCAACAAAGGAAGAACGACAGAACAGAGCATTAAATGAAAAAGAATAACAAAACGAAGCAGCAAGTATCGTTAAGAAAGTTTTTTTTTGAGGGGTGGCAAGGATTGGGGTGACCGATGTAATTATTTTTATTCTCTCATATTTATTTTCTTTACAATACATTCACTCGATTGTTTCTTTTCGCTTCCACAGACATATCCAGCAAACTTTGATCAGGATACGTACGTGACCATAGTATTTCCTAAGCCAGTTACTGCGCGATACGTCAGGATTCATACTCCGACATACAACCATCATGCGTCTATGAGATTTGAAGTACTTGGCATCAACAACTAAACTAACAAGTTAACTCCTATCTGTTTCATCCGACGTTTATACGTTTATTCGATGTCGGTCCTGTATTATGCGTGGTGAAAAAATGTGGATATTTTTTTCTGAGCAGCTGTTCGAAAAATCACGTTGGTCAATCTTTCAAAAACTGAATTTTTGGAGCTAATTCAATTTAGTTTCCGAGTCTAGAAATTCCTTTCAGCCACGTTTTAGGATGCCATTTAGTATGTTTAGAATTTTGAAATGGCTGCTTTATACAGTGTAGGGAATTGCATATTGACATAAATTTCCGGTTGTGAACATTGTTGATAATTGTCTGACATTGTGATGAATATTCATTTTTATGTTGAATCCTATTTAGATCGACTGCCATCTCGAAAATTCAAGATTTATTTATTCATTCATTCATACATATTTAAACAGGTTCACAAGATCAGATCTATAATTACTGCTTTGCATCTTGGTCCTGGTGTATGATAACATAGTAAAATAGTAATTGAAAGTAATTACTAGTAATTAAAATTAAGGTATGAATCCTTTAACTCAAAATCAGGGTAAGACATAAAGAAATATCAATGTAATAAAAACATGACAATTTTATTGAAGGCCTTTATATAACGAACGTAAATTAAATAGGCCTGTAATGAAAGAATAGATAGTATAACCTTAGCACATGCATGTATATAAACAATAGCAAACAAGTTGGGCCGACAGTTGTGAATAATCATAGACAGATAAAATATTGTAATGTAAAATTGTAGAAATGATATAAGTTCAGGGATTGGATGATCATGACACATTAAATTAAGATCTTTTGTACACAAACTTGAAAACATGCAAGGATTGAGCATTTTGGAAATTTGTTGGTAATTCCCCTCATGTCTTTGTCAATTTTCGACAAAGACATGAGGGGAATTTATACCGTGTCTACACTTGATCGGCTTTTGGTTCTGAACCAAAAGCCGATGGAGAATCGGCTTTTGGTTTGCGTTTACAAGTTGTTATATACAGCTCGCGGTTCAGAACCGCGAGCCGATGCGAAAACCTGAAATGATACACACACCAACAACATACGTCATAAAAACGACAACGCTGGATCCGTGCGCTTACAATTACGTCACATTGGCAAAGTAAATGAAATGCCACTAATTGCCGATGCAGAATCGGCTTTCTGTTTACACGTAGTAAAAAAAGCCGATTCTGCATCGGCTCGCGGTTCAGAACCTACTACTTTGGTGGTGCAAATTGCCGGTTCCGAACCGCGAGCCGATGCAAGTTAATCGCGTTTACACGCTATGAAAAAGCCGATGCAAAAGCCGATTAAGTGTAAACATGTTCTTGAACGTTTGGAATGCGTGTGTTTCAATGAGTAGGGTTGGGCTCAATTATAAGGTAATTGATCAATTAATTACAATTTTTAAAGTAAATTAATTGAAATATGAAAAAACATTTTCCAGTCAGGGAAAAATCAAGGAATTTGATTTTAAAGATATACCTCAACTCAGGGAAAATGTCTCCAATAAAGAAAAAAAATCAGAGAAATTTGATCGGCCGAAAAGTCGAAAGCAAGGTAGTCAGTCAGACTCTGTTATATTTTGTTGCTTATACCATGGTCACATTTGTTCTACGGCGGCCGTACGGCGAGTCGAAAACAGCCGTTTTGTCAATTTTGATTCAAACCACCTAGATGTAGTTGGACAAAAATTGTTGAAACGGCTGTTTTCGACTCGCCGTACGGCCGCCGTAGAACAAATGTGACCATGGCATTATCAAAACAACCTCCATTGAATGGCTGGTTATGGTGGTACTAATTAGTTTTACATATTATTTTCATATTGAAAATACACGTTATTCACTACAACAACTTAGAAAAACATGCGAAACTGGAAATTGGTTTAAATAATTATCGGTGAATTTTTAAACTTCATCAGGGAATTGTGTTTTCTTGAAAAGCCGAGAACCCTGTATATATATTATTGAAGACTGCATCATTTACTTCTAGCAAAAAGGTCCTTTAAAAGTTAATATATAAACAAAACGAGATGACAGTGACCTGAGTAGGAATCTGCTGTGAGTGATACAAGCCTGCAGTGTTCACGGTTCTAAACTGCGCACGAGCAGTAAAAAGGTCATTTGAGATAAACCATGAAGGTGGCTTTCAAATTCACTGACATAGGCATTCGTGATTTGATTATTCATGTATTCCTTAATTTCAAAATATTCATTTTATCACATCCAAGCTGAAGAGTAATAAATAGAGCCTTCATAATCACTGGTATTTGACATTAGCCTAACCGATAGTCAAATGTGCCGAAGACAATGAAACAGATTTCCAAACATTATCCCAGGTGTACTATTCTAGTCACCTGGTCTATACAATGCCTTTTGTTCTTAGAATGAATACTCTACCGGTAAAGCTTACACAACATCTACATTTGAAAATGATAATGCTTATCTTAATGAAAAATCACAAAGGTCATTTGAGAAAAGTTGATCATGTTGATCATGAGCTAACCGTGAACTGGCTTATGATCTCCTCTCATTCCTCTATATATTTTGTTGATGTAAACTAATACGTAAACAGTAAATCTATCCGAATCTTAATGCTGGATATATATATATATACTTCACAAGGTATAAACCATTTCCCTCTCTTAATATATATTATGAAATACATATGCGTAACGTTGTAATGTTATATTTCAATTTTCAATTGCTTGATGTCAATGTTTTGTATATATTATACTATATTTGAATGAGCTGATGTAAAGGCTTGGTCCCACTGCACTAACGGATGCAGAAAGGGTGTAAAACAGAAAAGCATCATGCCGTCAGTTGTAAAACGTTATGTATTCGTTATTATATACGTTATGTACGTGTTTCATACGCTATATATCCGTCGCTTACGATTTCATTGTTCGCCCATTTTGTTAATTCTCTGTAGCGGATGAAAACGGATATCGAGCCACCCCGAAATTTTGCTTGTCCGCTGTATGCGTTATGAATACGTGTTGTGTCCGTCGGCCAGTGGGACCAGGCCTTAGTGCGTACCTGAGTAATAAAAATCTGATATACGGCATATCAACTGAACATTTTACTTTAGGTTCTTAGAAATAATGAAAATGTATGACGCATCATGAATGAACCATATACCTAATAATTTCGATAAGAGAGTATCACAGACACACATTATCTAACATGATCTAATCAGGATAGTTACTTGATAAAAATAATATGATTCAATATCTTTCATCGTATAGATCGTGGATGTATAATGAACATTTTGTTGTCAGTAATGATACTAGTAGTAATAAAAATCATCAGAAAATTGATTTTCGTAAGAGCTAAGTTTTTTTTTAAAATCCCTTTGTTGATATCTTAATCTCGGTTGTATAGATAGAATACAATGTTTGATTGGTTATGTGGGTGATCTCGTACACTCTAAAAAATGAAGTGCTAATTCAGCTCTTAAAGAGCGTGTATAGTGACTGCACTTCGGAGTGCTGATTTTTCTCGTTCAAATTTGAACTAGACAAATCAGCACTCCGAAGTGCAGTCACTATGCACGCTCTTTAAGAGCTAAATTAGCACTTCATTTTTGAGAGTGTAGATTGCATTGATATCGCGTATGATCAATGGGAAAAATCAGACACATGTTCAATCGGTAATATGACTATCATAATGCAGAACCAATGGCTTGTTTTTGAAATTCAATAGCGAGTTTTTGCAAAGGGACGCACAACGCATTCAAAAACGTAGTAAATGTATTAAATGCCCTTTAAATGACGATAAAGAGCTTGGAGGTCTTTGTCGATAATTGTTGAACCGGAACAGCAGTTTCGTCCCGAGTTCCGGGGCTGACGAAAGATTGC
This sequence comes from Lytechinus variegatus, assembly GCF_018143015.1. Lineage (NCBI taxonomy): Eukaryota > Metazoa > Echinodermata > Echinoidea > Temnopleuroida > Toxopneustidae > Lytechinus > Lytechinus variegatus. Next base: position 20,650,797 of record NC_054756.1, read on the forward strand.
AGACACGTCGTTTGTCCAGAATCAAGGGAAAAACTGCGTTTTTGATTGACGAATTTTCGACAAAGCCTTTTAGGTTGTTCTTGTTCATGAAGGGCATTTAACAATACATTTTCTCTGTTCTTACACTCTCCGAACGTCTCGGCGTAAAAGCTCCGCAATTACTTAAAAAACATAAACACGCTGAGTTGAATTGAACTTGACTTGAGATCAATCTCATTGTATTATATCTTCGAGACGAACGAGTGCCCGCAGAGATCCAGTATTTCAAATATCGTCAAAAGACTCCCGCCAAGCCACAGGCCCAGTGCGCCACCTATGTCAGCTACAAAAAAGAAGACGAATATTTCATTTGTTATCATCTCATTCAGTTATCAATTTTGAAAAAAAAGGCATTGAAACGGAATACGAAGGCATTGGTATGATTGGAGAGAATGAAGAAACATTATAGTCAATGTTTTGAAGTTTTGATGACAAGCCAAATTTTTCTTTTTGTTTATCTGTATCGAATTTATTTAATCACTCCACTTTTCCCCATAAAACGTGTACAATAAGTAGGGGATAATAAATTGCGAGAATACTATAAAACCTATTAAAACGAAATTTCATTGATCTGTTTGTATTATATTGCATAGGCCTATGAATTGTTACCTTGATTATATTTTGAAAAAAAAAATTGTTGAACGGAAATAAATAAATCTAAATTTAAATCTAAATCTAAACGGTCGACATTCAGCTAACATTAGTCAGTATTGGGAACGACGAGTCAAGAACGACGTGAGGCCAAGGCAGTAGTTTTGCAACGGAGTGTAGATTTACTGAACCAAAATTTGTAGATGATTTTCTTTGATGATGAATGTGTAGGATCCATTAAAGCAATGTAAATTCACTCACATAATAATGCGAAAATCGTGTAAGCTGCTTGCTGTTTGACAATCACTGTACTGATGTCCTCGAAAAACAGATCTACAGCCGCAATATTATGCCTGTATACAAAAATAGGAATGATCTGATGATAAGCAACAATGAGCAAAACTGACTGGTTAATGGATTGCCGCTAATTAGAATTGTAGAGGAAGACGCCCTTTTCATCTGCGAAACTTGATATTTTCATATATGAAAACTAACCGCTTTTTTCTCAGGCGACAAATGTCCCCTTTTCGTTTAGTGGATATTTTACAAAAATACATCTATAAGAATCATATTTTCGTGTAAATTTTTTATTTTAAATATCAGCATTATTATTTAGTCCAGTAACGACGAGTACCTGAGTTGGTTAATTATTTTAATTACCCAATTTGAGCAACACACTGAGGCCTATACTGTAAAAAATAATATTTTACTTCAAACTAAATAATAAAGAAGGTTATACTGAAATAAGATAAGAATTATAATTATATTGTAATTATATTTTGATAAGAATTATTCTGAAATTGTTATGATATAAATTTTCTGAAATTTAACAGAACATGCCTAATAAAAATATAAATAATTTTAGATTTCATACCAATTTCTGTAAATTACGTACATTTGTTCAGAAAATATGTTTTTAACAGTGTACATTTTTTTCGTGTTTAAAAGTACTCACTCAATAAAAGTTGTATTCTTAGATTGTTGGTGATGATAGTCCAGCAAGCCCTCTCTATGATATTTGGCTAGGAGGTTGGTTCGGAAGTTAGATGGGTACTTAGCAGTGGATAAAGACACCGAGAACTTGGTCTCTTCACAGTTTAGAGGACAGTTACAGTTCTTCATGTTGAACGTTCCATTTTGTGAACTTGGATCTGAGAAGAGATTTACCGATCCTCTTTCAAATTTGCTCATAGGTTACTAGCCATGCAGGGGCTGCGAAACGGTTTTGGATTTTTTTTTTTGGGGGGGGGGAGGACGGGAGCTATCCATGCCAAAAAAAAACCCACACAATCATTTGGTATTTTTTTACGTGTTTGTACACGGTTTTGGAAAAAGTGGGGGGGGGGGGGCTGAAGCCCCCAGCCCCCTCTCCCCGGTTCCGCGGCCCCCGTTATGACTGCGGGACGTGATATTTTAGGTACGACTGTAATTGTTATTTTTATTTTATTTGGCATTTCGAAAATCAAAGAATACAAACAGATCAGAGACAAGATCAATCAAAATTGTACATGATGGAGAAAATAAGACCTGGATAAGCGTTGGAGAGGCTGCCTGGGTATGGAAAAGGCTAACTTAATAGCCATGACCCACATGTCTTCCTCCCCAAACCTCCCAACTCCATCCAGGTCAGAACACTAATGGTAAGAATAAAATGAGGATATTTCGAATCGGCAAAATACAATAATTCTATTTAAAGAATATATAACATGACAAAGAATGGGAGAGTTTCATGACGATCCGAATTATACGACAAAATGTGTTTTCTCAGACAGTTACCATAGTAACACTACTCAGTCAATAAAAATAAAGGGAAGTCAGACATCTTGTCGGGCAAATATGTTGATGAAAATCTCCCCCTGGACTAGCATGTGAATTTATCACTGTTTATTCGAAGAAGTGTTTATTTGATTCTCCAGTTTGGAAAGAAAGGCCCTGATCAAAGTTTAATGACAAACACAGCATTTCCAGACAAAAACATAAGATATGATTAGACGGCGTAAAATCTTTATTAAACAAAAAAAAAAAGCATAACGTTGAAAATTTCATAAAATTCGGATGTACAGTAAGAAAGTTGAGACATTTAAAAGATTTTATTTCAATTTTTTTTTCAGTGATATGCACAACTCAGTGACATGTAAATGAGGCAGTAGATAATGTCCATCAATCATCATTTCTTCTGTTTTTCATTGTTTGAATTATGCAATATTTCATTTTTTTTACAGATTTGACAATAAGGACCAAATTGACAGAAACATCTGGTATTGAACAAAGCTAATCCCAAATGTTCAGGGAGGAATTAATCACCCTTTCACTTAACAATGAATGCAAAATTAGAATATTTCATACTAATAAAATACAAACGAAATAGTGAGTGGATGACGTCATCAGTTTCCTCATTTGCATACCGACCAGGATGTGCATATAACTGTTTTGTGAATTTAAGCGAAAATTTAAAATGTCATAACTTTCTTATTTTATATCCGATTTTTATGAAATTTTTAGTGTCATGCTCGTTTCATTTTTCTCTTTTTATTCAAATCAACTTTTTGTTGGGGTGGACTCGTCCTTAAAGTTGCAATGCCCCGTTAATGGAGGTATGAATGAAAGACGAGATAATACTTACCGGAAAAAGCATTGCTACAAGACCCTTCCTTTTTAGCATCGCACACGTTGACTGGATGATAAGGATAACACGGGCAAGATTAAGAAAATAAACTAAAACATCAATGATTCATTATGTTAAAATGATGATGACGACGATAATGATAATACTAATAGTAATAATTTTAATCATGGTACTAATAATAATGCCGGCCGTAGTACTATCAATAGTAAAATTATCAATAAAAACAATCTGAAATTGAACAGCTTTTATGCAAAAGGGACTAAATCCACTTTTGATCATTCTTGAAAAAGTTTTTAATCTGTATGACATAAAAATAACAAAAAATGTATCCTTTGTGTTCATATTTTATTTGTGAATAATGTAAATAAAGATGGCTAATTTGTAATGAAAACATCAAGGTTTCATAACTTCAGTACGAAATAATGAAGGTCATGGAGAATGTATTCAGGGGTCAGATGTCAATGAACCCTTTCCAAAAATTTTGTGGAAACTAAGTAAAAAAAAGTTGATAACCAAATAACCCTTTTTCATACACTGCGATGCGTTGCCAAAAGCAATAAAAAATAAATGAAATCAAGTATATAATTTGAAATGATGTTTATCTAAATTAGCAGCATTTAATGCATCATAATATCTAAATCAAGGTTGTCGTGTCTTTTTCTCTCCAGCGATAAGCCACTCACCTCAATGCTACAATAAATGCTATAAACTATTAGCTTAATCTTCTCATGTCAAAGCTCGCATCATCTGAGTGCATTTCCAAACAGCAGAGGGATGATGATGAAGATGACATGAGGGCCATCATTAGAGCTGCAGCGTCTGTCATACATGTAGTAAATGGCATGTATATCAACTTCAACGAAGATGAATTCACATTTTATTATTTATTACCTTTCATTGCGAGCTGCCAGAATCTCTTGAGATGCTAATGCTGCAGGGTAAAACTTCATATCTGCTCTCTGCCGTACGTCACCCATGATGGTATTTCTACTTGGTATCAGTTTGTACAAGGATCATGTATTTGGTCCAGAACAACTGATTGTTATCATGCACAAATAAGGCAAATAATAATGAAATTCAAAAGGAGATAATAGCATAGAAGTACACATCCATCAACCTAAAAAAGAACTCCTACAGCACCACTTCCAGTTCTTGAGAATCAAGCAGTGCAACATATCAGTAATAATATAGATCCTGGTCTGATATTCCTTGACATAACGTTAGGCTTTCATTGAATGGGCCAGACCAAAGTCCTAAAAATGTCAGAAGGTTTTCAAGAGTTTAATTACTCTTTGCTGAAGTTGAGACACGTAACTTCATTTACTATGACAAAAGCTGCAGCTCTAATGATTGCCTTATTTTGATTATTCACCATTGTCCCTGGCTATATGAAAATGTTCTCGGATGATGCTTGCCATAAGAGTTAGGCCTATCCTTTCCATTTACAGATAAGGTATAGTTTTATAGTATTGATTGTAGCATTTGAAGTTAGTGACCTATTGCTACAGAGAAATTATGCCTTGATTTAGATTTATAAAATGCATATCTAAATGCTGCTACTTTAGACAACTTCACCATTCCAAATGATATCATACATGATTTTTTTTACTCTTATGTCAATGCATTACTACAATATATATTAAAAAGTGCTATTTGATCTCAATTTCACCTCTAACTTGTATTTTGACAACATCATTGGTCAAGGATTCAACTATTAAATTGTGTTCATTTTCCACGCAGGTTAGTCTTTTTCCCATCAGCATGATCAGAATCAATATACCTACATGCCACAATAACGTTATATCGACCTATTTACTTAAATTCCCTGATGTTATTGACATAGTTGATTGACCTCTTACCCCTAAATATATTTTCCATGGCCATTTTTTAAAATCCTTATTTCAGATTGAAATTATCAAACATCCACGTTTTCATTCCAAATAGCCATTTTTTTGTTTCTATTATTCACAAATAAAATGTGATTAATGGATTAATTTCTTTTTGACGGAATCATGCATGGATATATAAATATTCATCAACTTTTGACTTTGGATATTAAAGGTGAAGGAATATTCTTTATGATTATTTTGTGCCTTTTTATTTTCTTGCAAAAATTGCTTTTTGACACCAAAATCACCAACATGCAGCGTTTTATCGCAGAGATACCATTATACGATATATAGCCTATGTAAAAAGGTCACTGACCTTTGACCTTGAACTCTATGGATTAATATGCATTCTACGTGATTAAATTAATCTTATTTGACCTTCCTGTAAGAATCTGTGCATTTTGACACAACGATCACTATCCTTTGCCGTTTCATCTCAGGGATACTATTATACAGTATGATACATAATTTAAAAAGGTCATTGACCTTTGAAAAGCTTTTACCTTGAATGTTATTGTTTAATGTGCATTCTGGGTACTTTCTGGGTAATTTCATTTTATTTGATCTTCCTGTAAGTACCTCTGCATTTTGACACCAAGATCACCAACCTGCACCTTTTCAGCTCACAGATACCACTATACCATATATGGCATATGATGTAAAAAGGTCATTGACCTTTGAAAGGCTTTGACCTTGAATTTCATTGGTGAATGAGCATTATAGGTACTTGATTTGATTTCGTTTGATCTTCTTGTAAGAATTTGTGAATTTCGACACCAAGATCACCAACCTGCGCCTTTTCATCTCTATGGTATATAATGTAAAAAAGTCAATGACCTTTGAAAGGCTTTGACCTTGATTTTCATTGTTGAATGTGCATTCTGGGTACTTAATTTTATTTTATTTAATCTTCCTGTAAGAACCTCTGCATTTTGACACCAAAATCACCAACCTGCGCCTTTTCATATCAGAGATATATACCGTATATGGTACATAATATAAAAAAAAAGCTAATTGACCTTTGAAAAGCTTTGACCTTGAATTTCATGGGTGAATGAGCATTGTAGGTACTTGATTTTATTTTATTTGATCTTCTTGTAAGAATTTCTGCATTTTGACACCATGATCACTAACCTGTAATATTTTATCTGATAGATACTATCATGATACAGTATATTTAAAAGGTCATTGACCTTTGACCTCGAAAAAAACACTTTCCCCAACCCATATTCCTCCTAACTTTTTCTGACACCCATACCTGCTCAAATCAGTCAAAAACCATTTCCAATGATTTTATTCCAGATGGTTACTGATTATGGGATACCATACCCTTCATATTGTCAGTATAGGGCACATGAGAGTAATTCAACCGCGCGCAAAGCATGCCGGACAGGCGTAAGTAAAGATCACATGACTTTATTGATTAAAATAATTCATTAAAAATGGATCAAACGTTTGTATATCAAAAGAAAAACGATAGACATAATGCTATGTTCATACTCTTTCATAATCAAGGCGTTTGGGAAGGCTAGACTGCATTTTTGTATTTCATTTTAATCATTATTACCCACAATGCAGTTCTGGTTTTTCTGGCGATGAACTGGCCGAAATTATGGTTAGTCTTATTTCAGACCATTTTACTTTTGATTCAGTTGGGCAAGTACCTGATTAACATATCAAATCTTAATGTACTGTTATTTGTGACTAATGTCAGTGAATTAAAGCAAAATCTATCGAGGGATTGATTTTTAATGATTTTTTGATGAGCTATGATATAACACGTGAGTGAATGGGGGTCATTAATACTCATGTGTGCCCTATAATAGGGCACATGAGAGTAATTCAACCGCGCGCAAAGCATGCCGGACAGGCGTAAGTAAAGATCACATGACTTTATTGATTAAGATAATTCATTAAAAATAGATCAAATGTTTGTATATCAAAAGAAAAACGATAGACATAATGCTATGTTCACATTCTTTCATAATCAAGGCGTTTTGGAAGGCTAGACTGCATTTTTGTATTTCATTTTAATCATTATTACCCACAATGCAGTTCTGGTTTTTCTGGCGATGAACTGGCCGAAATTATGGTTAGTCTTATTTCAGACCATTTTACTTTTGATTCAGTTGGGCAAGTACCTGATTAACATATCAAATCTTAATGTACTGTTATTTGTGACTAATGTCAGTGAATTAAAGCAAAATCTATCGAGGGATTGATTTTTAATGATTTTTTGATGAGCTATGATATAACACGTGAGTGAATGGGGGTCTGTAATACTCATGTGTGCACTATAATAGGGCACATGAAAGTAATTCAACCGCGCGCAAAGCATGCCGGACAGGCGTAAGTAAAGATCACATGACTTTATTGATTAAAATAATTCATTAAAAATAGATCAAATGTTTGTATATCAAAAGAAAAACGATAGACATAATGCTTTGTTCATATTCTTTCATAATCAAGGCGTTTGGGAAGGCTAGACTGCATTTTTGTATTTCATTTTAATCATTATTACCCACAATGCAGTTCTGGTTTTTCTGGCGATGAACTGGCCGAAATTATGGTTAGTCTTATTTCAGGCCATTTAACTATTGATTGAGCTGGGCAAGTACCTGATTAACATATCAAATCTTAATGTACTGTTATTTGTGACTAATGTCAGTGAATTAAAGCAAAATCTATCGAGGGATTGATTTTTAATGATTTTTTGATGAGCTATGATATAACACGTGAGTGAATGGGGGTCTGTAATACTCATGTGTGCCCTATAGACGCCTTGTTCCTGGGATGCCGTGTGCGGCGCTCTTCACATCTTAAGCTTTTTCGGAACATTTCATTAACTTTCGTTAACAGAATCTTTGTCGTCACTAAATAACGCTCGTTTTTTTATATTGGCATTTTTCATTTTTGGGGGAAATAAATGGATACAACACTTAATGCTTTAACTTACATATCACTGACTTGAAATTAAAAAAAGTTGAAACTGATTACAAAGAAAATACGGTTTTTTATAATATGTCACGTGACTGATGAAGTTTTTTTTTACCCTTGTACCATAACAAATTCGGGGGGGGGGGTGGAGCTACTTCCTTCTAAAGATGCACAACATGATTGTCCAAGAAAACTCGTAAAGCCGGTTTAAGTGTCATCGTCGGGCGATATCTGTCCGTACAAAAGAATGGGCATCAATAGCAACTAATTTATTATTATTTATTTTCAATGGATACTCAGGCGTTGTTGTTTCTAGTGTAAACAACTCCCCCGGGTACAGAGGTTTTGTTGCTCTCGGATAATTTCCGATTTGAGAATTATCTTGTTCGTTTGATAATCGTACATGTTTTTTATTCGGAAATATTCGGAAAAGAAAACGCAATTATTTAGTGCATCACATATGTGCACACTGCATATCGCATATGTGGGTCATCATTGACATTGTTCGCCGTATTATTCAGGGTGATGGGTAAGTGAAAAGTATGGTCGTGTGACCTTACTTCGCACGTGACCATATTTCGTGGAGGTCGTATATCTCAGAAAGTACTATATATCGTACCAGAAAAAGCGGTCAAAAATTATCCTGTTTCTAGTTGATAAGATTAGAATTTGTTTAAGCTATAGGGCTAGGCGATTGGGCAGGCGCGCGCACCTGCCTCGGCCGATCCTCGTCCCTGCGCCCACCACCAACTTAGCACTTAGCAGGCAGGATAGGACTTCCGACACATCCACACATAAACATCTGCAACTAAACTGAGTACATTAACTACCTCAACATTCACTTCCAATCTAAAACACACAAGGTGAGAGGATATATTCCTTGTATGGGCAATGCATCCTCTCACCACCCAAATTTATTGATCAACAACTGTCCTTTTTCCAGCCAAACGTTCTCTGCTCTTTAATTAATGATTAACACGGGCAGTGAAACCTGATCTTATCCTCAGCATCCTAACATAGCTTCAAACCACTACCTCTCTCTAAAAAAATGCCCATTATCAACCACAATACAATCCATGAAATAAGCACAATTTCAACACAAAACAAAACCAAAAAGCCTGTGTATCCATTGACATCTTTAATGATTGATAAGATTTCCACGCATAAAGGAATTGGACATGTTCAAAACCATCACCCCCCACCCCATGTGCGCCACAAATTCTACATCCTACACATGCTATAATAGCCCCCTTTCAGCTCACCAAACGCAACATACGTTATTCATATTTGGTTCCAAAATACACTGGATGTTGAAATGGTCTACTGTTTTCTGTTCCTTTCCTTAATTGAATGATGGTGGCATCATAGAGTTAGACCCCCGGTTAGACCCAAATTCCTTTCTCTCTTCTCTCCGCGCTAAATTAAAAACCATACGGGCGGTTGCCCTTGCCCCTACGGTGTCCCACCCGCATTCAGCAGTTAACATCACATTCATTATAGTTATAGTATAACTATTTGGGGGGGGGGGCGGAGTTCTTGGTCTAATACGAAAATCTATCAGCACTTGACAATGCGGGAATACGCCAATACAGTACGACAATACGCCAGACGGTGACCTGTACTTATAAAGAAGAATATAATATGGGAACCATACTTACAGAAGAAAGCGTTCGCACATGTATTCGTGGTGATGAGATCACATACTGGGGCATTGCCTAAATATGTAAAAACAAATTGAAATAACGATTGGAGATTAGCCGAAACAGTCTTTATCTTATACGCCGCCTCCTAAAAGCATTCTTCCATACTGGGACACCTCTGGCCAAACGACTGTACATTTGTATTCCAGAATTGATTCGTTCTTGTTTGAATATAATAGAGAGATTTCGATTGTCTGCGACTGCAACGTATTCCTAGTTCACCGGAAGTGGTGACACCGCTCGTTCAGTATCACGTTCGTACATTGATGAAAACAGTTTCGATTTAAGTCGACGTACCCGTACCACGCCACAGCATATACCAGCGTGATAGCGAGCGGGCCGTGGGCCGATGCTTGCCCGGAGAATCAGGCGTAGCATCACGCTACGAACCAGTGGGGCGACTGTGGGTGCAACATTTGCACTCTTGCGCAAAAAGCCGAAAAACACGGTTGTTTGGAAATAAAACATCAATTACCTATCGGATATGTGTCTGAAAACAGGACACGCTAAATGTAATGTAATGGAAAAGCTGGTAACAAGCAGTAATTTGCAGTTTACCAGCCCTGCTGAATCAACGAAACTCGAGTGTTGATGCGGCTTCATTCATTTTTTCCAAGCTGGGATGACGTCATCATATACGAACTAGCGCTCGTTCGAGCAATATGACACCGAACGTCAAAACCCTCAAATACGAGTCACAGATTTGGTCAGTGGACGAGAAGGCTCGTCACAGATTACTTCGCGCATGCGCAGTGCTCCCAAAATTCCTTAATCTCGTACGTCCACATGGCACGTCACAGAAAACGAAAGGTCTCAACTATGAAAAGTTACATCAAGTCAGTGATCTCCAAGTTGAATATCATTATTTTGAATTATTTTTTACAAGCTATATAGGCCTATTAGTAACGGGAAGGATATAAATATTCATTCGAGCCAACCCATTATCATTTAAAAAAATGATATAGTTGATTGAAAACGTGTAACACTGAATCTATGACGCGTAACTACTGAACTTCTTCCCAAATTGGGAAGAAATATCATCAACTTTGGAACTTTATTTTGACTGGCAGAAGGTTCGATGGAAAGTGGTATAAGTTAGCGCCATCTTTAGTAGCATGTAGCAGGTGATGTAAAAGAAATATAGGTCATAATCTAGACACTACGGGAGCTCAACAGTGCTATCTACTTGGAGAGATGTGTTTCCTTGCAAAGTTGAAATATTACAAATTACATGTCGACCTGGCTAGAGACATTGTGTTGCCAAGACAACATATTAGAAGTTATTAAAGTTTTCTTGGTAAAATGCATTATCTTGCGAAGTCGATTTATAAAATGTATGTCGTTTTAAGTTGCGACAAACATGTTAAAATCGATCACTCTCGCCATGACGACACATCACTTTTATAAGTCGGCTTGGTAAGGCATTTTATCCTGTCGACATGATAAACCCATTCGGTCGACTTGGTAAGGTAACATAGCTCGCTTCCGTAAATGTCCGTATGGTACTTCGAGGTCTCACGGGCCTAAACACTAGTGGCAGGCCCTAGATATTCATTCGAGCCAACCCATTGCTATTTTTTTTATTTTGATATGGCTGATTGACAAAGTGTATGCATATGATTGTCCATCTAACACTGATTCTATTTTTGGTAATTACTGAACTTCCTTTTCCCTAATTGGGAAGAAATATCACCAATTTTGGACTATATTTTGACTGGCGGAAGGATTACGGCTATTTTGCTGTTTGAGTTGATGAATCTGCTCCCCCCGACGGTGTCTTCAAACACGGCAATTTATTTTTAAAATGAGCCGGTCGAGGGACCCTTTTCTGGTCAGATATGGATTGCCAGATATAAATCCTATCCACTGGTAGTAAACATTCGACCCCCGAATTTCATCCTTATTTTTTATGAATTTTTTAAAGTGCCAATTTAACACATGAGTCTATGGGGAATTAATTAGGCCTGTGAGACCTATAGGTAACCTTGACCATAGCCTATTACATGGGGAATTCCTTAGTGGATGAAATACCTGCCCAACTCTTCAGTAGCAGATTGTTTTTCTAGTAGACATGTTTCAATCATCAAGAGGTCCAAAAACTGAACTTCATGGCTATACAAGGCTACATAGGGGGTACTACAGGTACAATGTAACAAGTTGTTATTAGTAACTAACTCTGTGTTTGTGTACCTAGGCTAGGCTGTGTAGGCTGTGCGTGTGTTGTGCACTGGGTTGCTTGCATGTTGTCGTGTGTTTTCATATACCGACGAGCGCTGCTGTAAATCGTGTATTGCACCCATCACAAGATAGGCCTTGCATCAATTGCGCTTGTGAAATTGGTTCATGGGGAAGGGAATGAGAAGAGAAAACTTTAGAATTTGGCTGAAGAGTGATGGATTCAAGAGGGAGGGGGGGGGGGGAGAAAAGCATAGTTAGTATGGGGGGGGGGGGCTGAGAATGAGTTCTTCTGCTATCTTGTTCAACTTTTACTGACTTCTAGCCAGACTAGCCCCCATCCATTTAGAATACAACAAGCCATCTAACCCCCTGTCTCTTTCTACACCCTGGCTTGGGCCCTTGTCATAGGAAGATGTGAATGTATAGTATGCTTGTATGTTGATTCTCATTTCTTTTTTTTGTTATCTAATTAAACTCATGTGAATCTGGTATTTATATTGTGGGCAGATCTTGAATCCAGATATGCACACTATTCATTTCTACAATTTGCATTATAGGATTTGGGCCCTACATTGCATCCATTGTTGAGCTACACATAGGCATGTAGGATGTATGTAAATCCATAGGGCACTAGACATTAGAAGTAACATTAGAAATGGTCATTACATAACACATCTGTATATTTCATGCATTTCTTTGTGATAAAGTGAGTGTACAGATGTTAAAGAAAAGCCAGGAAGGTAAATTAAAAATGAACCTTCATGTGCCATACATTACAGGTCTCACGGGCCTAAACACTAGTGGCAGGCCCTAGATATTCATTCGAGCCAACCCATTGCTATTTTTTTTTATTTTGATATGGCTGATTGACAAAGTGTATGCATATGATTGTCCATCTAACACTGATTCTATTTTTGGTAATTACTGAACTTCCTTTTCCCTAATTGGGAAGAAATATCACCAATTTTGGACTATATTTTGACTGGCGGAAGGATTACGGCTATTTTGCTGTTTGAGTTGATGAATCTGCTCCCCCCGACGGTGTCTTCAAACACGGCAATTTATTTTTAAAATGAGCCGGTCGAGGGACCCTTTTCTGGTCAGATATGGATTGCCAGATATAAATCCTATCCACTGGTAGTAAACATTCGACCCCCGAATTTCATCCTTATTTTTTATGAATTTTTTAAAGTGCCAATTTAACACATGAGTCTATGGGGAATTAATTAGGCCTGTGAGACCTCGAACTCACCTGGTAAAGCCGGTGCCCTGCACCCGCATGTAGATACAACAGCATCAGTCATGCATTCAGCTAAACACTTTATTCGTGAGTATTTGTCGTAAAATTGCAGTTTTTTCTCTCCGCAAACGCCGTATGGTGGCCTCGCATTGTAACGCTACACAAAGATAAAAAGGCGTATAAGAAAGTCAATAGTTATCGGTTACCATAACTGAGGATATGCGTACCGTACCGTGTAACAATCTTCTCATATAGTTTGGGTAAGAAAACCGCAAATTAAAATAGAACATATTTCAAAAGTGTACATTCTCGGGATTCAAGAGAGCGTTGTTGGAACCATCAGCTAGTCGCGCAGCACATGCACACATTCACAGAACACCTACCATGCGCTGCCTTTGGCTACATTGGCAACAACCCAAACATTTCCTAACGTCACTTCACACAGGAAAACAAGGCGACGCCAACCTGTCAAGATCTTCGAACAGCAACCGAAGTATACGCAAACTGGAACTTGTCAGAGTTTGGGCATTTAGACCATGATCTGCGTGAGCGTCATATAACGTTGGTGCCACTGAGCGTAATCTTCTAGTTCAGTGGTTGGTGACATTGGCCATGCAGCTAGCGACGTCAGCAGGGCGTGTACACGTATGCCCAATAACGCCCCCTTGAATAGCGAGCACTTGTACCTTTAATGTTTAAACGGCTCACATCATCTGGCAAACGTAAAAATGTCTGGCAAACGTAAAAGCTCTGCTAAAGATCAATACGGAAAAAAATCAACTAAACCTACATATTCTTTTCCCCGACTGTATACTGTTATAGGGACAGTATGTGGCAGCAGGTCCCTAAACTATTTCAGAGACATAGATCCTTTACTTTTGGTGATAGATTCTTTTGGGGAAATGACACAAACATATTGGAACAACCAACCTCATGATATTAAATCAACGGATTCCACAGATTCTAATCTGTGTTAAAGACATACTTTTCAGGAAGCACCTACATTGGACCTATACCAAATTAAAACAAATCCTCCACACGCATAGGGACTATTCATATGGCATTATATGTATCTAAGAAGTGATTATTAGTATTTGTATGCATTTTATAGGAAAAGGTGGTCGACATACAAGCCTCTCATGATCACAAACGTTGGTGCGCTTGTATCATGAAACGCACGAATTTTGGAAATAAATTTGAATTACTTACCAGGCTTTTAGTAATTGATACAGCAGTTGATGCACCTGGCCCAACTTGGAATCCTATATCATGTGGGTACGTGCCTTCCTCTTGGTCTAACAGGTGTATATTAAAACCGGCGGCATCTTTCAAGAATACATTGTAATAATACTTTTCTTGCTCGACGTTTAGCATCAGACTCAGACCAAATGCTCTCCCTGAATAGGATAAAGTTCTTTAGAAAATAGTAGCAGCAATAGTAGTAGCAGTAGTACTACTACTAGTAGTAACACTACTGCAAATAGTAATAGTAGTAGTATTAGTAGTAGTAATAGTCATTACATTATCAGTATTAGTACGCGTATAGTAGTACTGATAGAAATAGTCGGCCATAGGAGTAGTAGTAAAAGTAGTAGAAAAATGGTAGTAGTAGAAACAGTAAAAGTAGAAGAAGAAGAAGTAGTAGTAGTAGTGAATCTTTAGCTATATCAACAATATGACTAATAGGTTATCTTACTCCGTGATAATAGACGGGTCAATATACGACCAAAAATACCCTTAACCGGAACAAATTGCAACAAATGATTTTTCAACGGGTTTTTGTACTATTTGACCTGAGGAATAACATTAAGAATCTACCAAAATCCGCATCCTGGAAAGTGGTTATTTTTTAGATGGCGTCCAAGATGGCCGCCATTCACTGAAAATGGATACAACTCACTCATTATCCACCCTAGAATCCTATTTAGATTCACATTCCATGGTCTAGGGGGTAATATTGTAACATTGTAAATACAGTACAGGCTAGAGCTCTACACTTATAAGCCCTCCAGTGTACCAGGTAAATCCAAGATGGCGCCCAAAATGACTGCCGTAGGCTGAAAATCCACAACTCGTCTGGCTTCAATTTTTTTTTTCAATGGTTTTAAGGGTGAGGTAGTACAAGATACAAGGTCAGCCAGTGGTCTGGTGTGTCAAAACAAAATCCAAAATGGGGTCCAAAAATCCAAAATGGCTTCCAAAAATGGAGTTTAAAATGGCTGTTGATAATGAAAATGGACATAGTTCATTATATCCTCATGGGACATAATGATTTTGGTGTCTAGACCATGTTTTCAATGGTCAAATAAGACATTTGTACAAGTGACAGTATGTTAGAAAACCCAAGATGTCTTCAAAAAATGGAGTCTAAAATTGTTGTTGCTACTTAAAAAAAACCCGACATAGTTTGCTCAATATCCAGAAATATGATTTTTGTGTCTATACCATAGTTAAATGGGTCAAATAATACATTAGGGCAAGATAAAAGGAAAGTGAGTGGTCTGGTATGTGCAAAAATCAGCGATGGATTCCAAAAATGATTCTGAAATGGCTGCTAATACTTAAAGCGGACATAGCTCATTTCATTTTGGCCTGGGAGATGTGATTTTGATGTCTAAACCACTGGCTTCAAAATTCAAACGATATATTAGGATAAGTTACAAGGACAGTCAGTTGCCTGGTATTTCAGAAAAAATCTATGTTGGCTTCAAAAAATTGATTCTAAATTTCCTGCCGTTACTTAAATCGGACATAGCTTATTTCATATCGGCCTGGGAGATGCGATTTTGGCGTATAAACCACTGGAGTCAAGGGATAAAATAATACACTAGGACAAGTTTTAAGGACAGTCAGTGGTCTGGTATGACCAAAATCCAATATGGCTTCCAAAAATTGATTCTAAAATGGCTGGTGATACTTAAAAGTGACATAGCTAATTATATAAAATTTCGGCGATTTCGGTGTCTAAAATATGGTTTCAAGGGTCAAATGGTATATTAGGACAAGTTACAATGACAATCAGTGGTCTGGTATGTCAAAAATTCCAAGATGGTTTCCAAAAAAGAGTAAAATAATGTCTAATATTACTCATAAAAGGACATAGTTTGTTTAATATATGTCTGGGTATATGACTTTGGTATCTAAATCATGGTTTAAACGGTTTAAGTAAATGGTTTAAGTAATACATATAGGGTAAGTTACAAGACCAGTCAGTTGTCTGTATGTTAAAAGATACACGGTGACTTATATAATGGGGTGTAAATTGACTGTTGTTACTTAAAAGTATACATAGTTTATTAGAAGTATACCTTGGAGGTATGATTTTGGTGTATACACTAGAGTTTACAGGGTAAAGTAATATATTGGGTTAAGTTGAAAGGACAGTCAGATATCAGGCATGTCAGAAAATTGAAGTTGGCTTTAAAAATTGGGGTTTTGAATGACTGTTGCTACTTGGGGATATTATTTTGGTGTCTACATTAGCGTTTCAAGGGTCAATAAATACTTTGGGACTGGTTACCATGATATGCAGTTATAACCATTTTGCCTTAAAATCCATTTTGGCTTCAAAAATGGGTTCCAAAGTGACTGCTATTACTTAAAAATGGACACAGTTCAAACAAGATCCACCTGTGAGAAAAAATATTGGTGCCTACACTTAAATGCATGGGGATAAGTTATCATACTGTTTCATGAGTTTGTATTAGCACCCATTTTGATGAAAGTTTAGAATCCACCATGGATTTTTCTGACAAAATGTACTACTATTCATCCCTGTTACATGTCCGAATGTATTATTTGACCCTTTATACCACAATTTAGATACCAACATTATTTCTTACAGATAGATATTTTAGAACTCTGACCATTGCTAAGTGATATGAGTCGTTTAAGATGCTTTTTTTTCTAAAACTCTTGGATTCTTAGGCAAATTGGACAACTGCATTTTAATGTAACCAGTCCAAACGTATTATTTTAACCATGAAACCACAGTGTGGACACCGAAATCACATCTCTTTAGTGGATTTTAAATGAACTATGTCCATTTTTAGTCATTTTAGACTCCGAATTTTGGAAGCCAGCTTGGATTTTCGACATACTGGACTACTGACTGTCTTTGTAACTAATTTTCTGACTTTTAAAGCCATGGTATACACATCGAAATCACATGCCCTTGACGAACATGAACTATGTCCATTTGTAAATACCAGCGGCAAATTTATTCTATTTTTTTAAAGTCAGCGTGGACTTTTGGACATACTTGACCACCCATCGTCCTTGTAATTTATCCCAATGTATCATTTGACCTATTTAACCATGGTATAGGCACAAAGATAACATTCCCTGATATTGAACAAACTATGTTTTTTTTTAAGTAGTAGCATCATTTTTTTACTCCATTTTTTTGAAGCCATCTTGGATTTTTTAACATACCGGACCACTGATTGTCCTTGTAAATTGTCCCAATGTATTATTTGACCATTGAAACCATGGTCAAGACACCAAAATCATACCTCCCAGGTGGATATGATATGAGCTGTGTCTATTTTAAGTATTAACAGCCATTTTAAACTCAATATTTGAAAGCCATCTTGGATTTTTGGACACACCTGACCAATGGCCGTCCTTGTAACTTGTCACGATCTACTTCACCATTAGAACGATTGAATAGAAATCAAATTAAAGCCACTTCAGTAAGTGATGGATGTATTGTGAAGTTTTTAGTTTACGGCAGTTTACCCAATGGACCATGCAATGTGAATCAAAGTAGGATTCTAGGATGGATAATGAGTGAGTTATATCCATTGTCAGTGAATGGCGGCCATCTTGGACGCCATCTTGAAAATTATACTTTCCCGTATGCGGATTTTGGTAGATTTTTAGTATGTTATTCGTGAGGTCAAATACTGCCAAAAACAGTTGAAAATCATTTGTTGCAATTTGTTCCGGGTCAAACAATATATTGATGCAAGAGCGGGAGATCAATTCTATCGTGCTATTATTCCTCTTTACCTACCGGCAGCACGAGCTCTGAGAAGTCGTTTGTCTTTCTGACCGTCATTGATCTGATAGCATCGGCCGAATGAAGTAAAAACGGGTTGAATATCCTCTAAGCTAATAGGTACACCAGCAAACACCGCCCTGAAATGGAAATATAGAGAATGATCAACAAAAACAACGCCGACAACAACAACGACGAAATAGAAATCATTATTTCTGAAGATATCTTAACAACACAGGCATGACTGGACAGGTGCCCACCTTGCTTAACGTTTCGAATGACTAGTATCACATTATAAAAGAGAAATGCCAGTAGTTGCAGTAAACACTGATTTCATGACAAAGTCTGTAAAACCAGGCTTAATTGTCAGTATATCATCGAGGATCTAGATCTGGTACAGTCACATAAACTGAACTTTGTGAAATCCTGAAATATACGCTGAAAAATATTCACACTGAAATCACCAACACAGATATGCGCACGTGGGATAGTGTATTATTATTGCTTTGAATGTCGTGCCCAACGCTTGACCCGAATCCTGTGCTTATTTGCTAATTTCTCAGCAATTACACAATTTCTTCCAGAATCCTTTGGCACATATTCTTTATTTATACAAACAGACACTTTGGTGGTCATTTCATTGGCATTTACCTTTAAAAGACAAGTCGACCCGAACAAAAAGTAGATTCGAATAAAAATTAAAAATCCAACAAGCATAACACTGAAAATTGAATCAAAATCGGTTGTAAAATAAGAAATTCATGACATTTTAAGGTGTTGCCTAATCTCACAAAACAGTGCACGTCCTGCAGCTGGTCGGTATACAAATGAGGAGACCGATGACATCATCCACTCACTATTTCTTTTGTATTTGATTATATGAAATATGAAATATTCTAGTTTTCTCCTCATTGTCAAGGGAAAAAACCAGTGGCGTACCGTGGGTCACGGCATGGGGGGGGGGCACCAACAAAAATTTCGAGCCATGAGCGTTCTGTTGCCAGGCATGCCAGGTATACTGACTGAATAGAAATATATTAAGAAGAGTGCCATTAAACATGTTAAACAAATATGTATTTCACTGATCAAATATTGCGAGCGCGAAGGGCGAGCTTAAATTATTTGATATTCAGACCTCAAAAAGGACATTATAAGCAATTTTTTGTAATGAAATTTTTGTATATATTGACCCCAAACAGGGACATTTTAAGGATTATATTAGAAGAATCCATTAAGAGTATACAAATCTCACCATAGGCATTAAATGCGAGTGCCAAGTGCTTGCTGATTTTGTTAGAATTATATATAAACACAATGAAGCAATTGTAGTCATTGTAATCATGATTAACATACGCATCTCATTAATCAAATATATTGCGAGCGCGCAGCGCGAGTTGAAAAGTTAGGAAATTTGTACCTGAAGAGGAGCATTTTAAAGCTTGTTTGTAGGAATTCACGAACACCATACGTATTTCACTAACCAAATGATGCAAGCGCGAAGCGCGAGCTGAAAACTTTTTATATTCAGATCAGAAAAGGGGACATTTTAAGGACTGATTTTAGGAATTCATGAAGAGCAGACATATCTCATCAATCCACTTAAGCGAACGCAAGCAATGACAGGAGATTTTTTTATATGAAGACCTTAAAATGGGGCAATCACTTAAGGTAGTCATGAAAAAGAAGCATATGTCACATGAAACCATATAATAACTCGAAGTGCGAGGAAATTTATTTGGTGTATATTGACTTGAAAACGGGAGGTTTTAGTACAACCTGATTATATGTCTCGTTAAACAGACAATGCGAGCATCACGAACAACGAAGACATAGGAAATGATGAAATCATGTTCCATTAAGTTATGAAAAAAATCTTATGTAATATAACATAACTTAATTTAATATAATATCTGTAATGAACAATAATTTCTTCTTTCCCACTACGTTTCTCTTCCTTTCTTCCTCTTATTCT
This sequence comes from Lytechinus variegatus, assembly GCF_018143015.1. Taxonomy (NCBI): domain Eukaryota; kingdom Metazoa; phylum Echinodermata; class Echinoidea; order Temnopleuroida; family Toxopneustidae; genus Lytechinus; species Lytechinus variegatus. The sequence goes on from NC_054756.1 coordinate 20,670,971, forward strand.
CCCTTTTCTCGTTCTTTTTTTTGGCCAGCCGCTGGGGGGGGGGGGAAGGGGGGGGGGGCACGTGCCCCCCATGCCCCCCCGTAGTTACGCCACTGGAAACTACGGTTAATTCTTACCTGAACCTCTGGAATTAAGATTGTTTATTACGATGGTTCAGTTAAGTTGGTCCTTACTGTCAAATATGTAAAAAATGAAATATTGTACAATTCAAACAATAAAACAAAAGAAATAGTGAGTGAATGACATCATCGACTGTCCCATTTGCATGTCACTGATTGTGCATATCACTGCTTTGTGATAAAGAAGCAAAACTTTAAAATGTCATAACTTTTTTTTATTTTACATCGGATTTTGAAGAAATCTTCAGCGATTTGCTCGTTTGATTTTGTCTATTTATTCAAATCAACATTTTCTGGGGGTGGACTTGATCTTTAAACGTTTGTTCATGCTTCATTGATCAACGTACTATTTTTTAGATTTTTCTGGTATATTGTTTTTAAGTCTAATAATAAATTCAATCAATGTCATATTTTGCTTTTAATTATCTTATGATTATTAATTGTACTCTGCCTTTGTCTTATGTACACTGGGTTTCCCATTCTTAAGCTTTTTCTCCTTGTTCTTGTTTCAATAAATATAATACTACTAGTAGTCACTGTTAGAAATAATTTAAACAACGCTGTTTAATATGTGAATCGCACAGTAACTTAGATTATTGACAGTTAAATATTTAAATTTAAACTTTGTTGTTTAAGATTTTAAACACTTGTTCAAAATTTTTTAAACAACTACTGTGCGATTCACGTAGTAAACAGCGTTGTTTGAATTATTTTGAACTGTCCATTCAGTGACTTTGACTATTATTGTTATTGATTCGTAGGTCTGTCTTTCAGACAATCGTCAAAATTAAAAGCTACATGCATCATCCTAACGTAAAAGATCGATCAAAATTAATTAATCAAACATTTTAATCTTACCTAATAAACATATCCTCTTTTTGGTGTTTTAGTTCATTGAATATTTCGGTTGTATTGAAGCTAAGAAGTTGCTCCACATCTTCAGGTGTTAGTGGAATAATCTCACCGAGGTTGTAGTTTTTGTTCTCGTAATTCCTCAAAATCTTGTCGATCGCAGGATATGCCTGTGTTTTCGATTTCCTAGAGCAGGCAAAGGGAAAATACGATGAATCTTTTTTTTTTTTTTTTTACATACTTTTAGTATAATAGCGACGTATTTCTCAAGTACGATTCAATTCAATTCAATTTATTTGGCAGACTAACACAATCAACATAGGCGGCGGAAGCGGGGGGGACGTGTCCCCCCCTAAATTTGAGGAGGGGGGGACGGTCCCCCCCTAAATTTGTTGTTGATGACCTTTTTTTTTTTTTTTTTTTTTTTGCTTGTCAAATTTTTTTTCTACGTCCCCCCTAAAATTTTGGGGTTGAGAACCTTTTTTTTTTATTGCTTGTCAAAATTTTTTTTGTTGTCCCCTCCTAAAATTTTTGGCTTCCGCCGCCAATGCAATCAAGAAGTTACAAAGTAAAATGAAATAAACAGATACAGGACATTATCAACATGTCAAAGCAGCTTGTACTTGTGACCTACAAAGGTACATATATAATATTTTGTTTGAGCTACTTAAAGCAGGGGGTGTTTCCCAAATATTTAAGTATACCCAGTTGTTGTGTGTCCGGACAGATTGTGTGTCCGGACGATCAATTTTAGAGGGTCAGTTGAAAAAAAATTCAAGCGAAGTTTCATCAATTTTTAGTACAAAATGTTAGGAAATATTATAGAGAACAAGATAGAAGATGATTACAACTTATTGAATTCATATATTTAGTGTAATGTACAGACAAAAAGAAGGCTTCAAAAATATGAAGTGTCTGACACTCGACCCCCATCCTAAGACTTTGAGTCGTACTTTCAGTGATTAGTTAACATTGGTTTGACTTTTGAAAAATCTGAGCTAGAAGGTCACACTTGTAACCTGTGTCTGTGATATGTTCCAAAAATGAAGCCCAGAAAAAATTGCGTTCGAAAGTAATTATTTAGTGCTTCAAAAATTGAAATATAAAGTGACCGGAACACCATCTTAATTTCATCTCATACACTTATTGTACTATTTAGGTGTCTATAAGACGCCTATTTACAAAATCGGGGTTTGCCTTGTAGTTTTAGCTTTTTATTTTCAATAATGGTTGATTTCAGGGTTTATTAGTTCTAATACATGCACTTTACACATGTTTCATATTGGTTCGAGAATTTTTTAAATCGGCTGCTCACAAAGTTAAACAATACCTTTAATGGCGACGTGTACATGAAGCAACGCGCAATTAAAATAATACGCAGTAGTGCGGGTCTTCTTGACATGATCTGACCAATGCGGTCATGCCTTTTTATACCTCGCGAAACTAGGCATCATACACCACCGGGTGATAAATTATTACTTTACCCCAGATATCCCAAGAATTTATGGGGAAGGTTTCCCGTAAATCTCGACTTGTTTTGTCTCGGATTTTAATTATTCCTGAAAACGGGCATTTTAAAATCGGCGCCAAACACATGGCATCATCATGAAGAGTATCGGATAAGTGAACTCGTCTGTGTAAGACATGGTAAGATAAGATCCCGAAGATCCATCACGACGGGGCTGTGATTGTTCTATATGTGCATGTGTGAGCGCTTTTGCGTGTGTGTGTGAGTGAGGAAGGGAGAGAGATGTGTGTTATGTGAAGAGCGGCTTTTATTGTGTGGGTGTGTCTGCAAACCACAAATCAAAGTTATTTGACCTGTATTGAAATGAAATAACATCGTGTAATTATTGAAAAACAGGTAGCATTTTCAACAGAATTATGGACATTTGTGTGGGTGCGTGAGGGCATATGTATGATAACTGGCGGTCATTCAAAATGAAAGAGCAATTTGTTGCTTAAATAAGAGATATTGAAAAAGAGATAGAGGGGGAGGGCGAGCGAGACGCACGAAGAGAGTGTGGGTTGGTGTATGCTTGAACGTGGGTGTGGTGTAGCTGTGGTGTGCGCGTGAGTGTACTTTGTTGATTTACTAGTGCTTTCTAAAATGGATATATGCACCAATTTCCAGTGCTTTCTAAAATTTACAAGCCCCGCTAAACCAATTCTAGATAAGCCAATGGCAATGTATACATTTTTTTCTTTGGTACCATGTATACATTGTTTAGAAACTTTTGTATCAAGCGAGCATCCAGTTGTATTCACTTACACGAAAGAATTGGAATTACAGATGATAACCTTTGGGAATACGAGCTCGGTTTCTGTGTCATTGATGCTGCTATCAACTGAAAGGGGAAATGTGGAGAAGTACATTATCCTCTCGATGATTTGAAATGTGCAACCCACCATAGCGATAGACAGGATTAACAACCACCATAACCTGAATATACAAGAGAGACACAGAGATTAACAAGGAAATGATTGAATATGAAGGTTATATATTTTCATCCACACTTGATACCTAGTATGCTAATTCACTTCAAGGAAACAATTATTGTTCTTGCAATCGGGATTTTTCATACAAAGCATACAAATCAAGTATCTATAACAAGAGTCTATAATTTTTATGATTGGAAACTTATTTAGATTCGCATTATTTGCATAAGGTTGCAGTCCTCTCCCAATGAAAAGCGTCCGAAAGCAGGGGCGTATCTAGCATCAGATCCAACGTGCATGGGCCCACATACATTTCTTTGTCATAGTTGATGCTGGATACGCTAGTGAAAGTATGACATTTGAAACAACGCAATGACTAGGGGAAGGCGGGGTAAGTTGTGACAGTTTTTGCTTTTTGCATGTTAGAATTGATATGATTAATAATCTTGTCGAAATAAGTACCTTCCCTTTAAATCTAATTCTTCTGAAATATTTTCCACCTATATATAACTTTCTATCCCCACACTGAAAGTCATTGTGACCTTTGAAAAAACGATGTCAAATGGCTCAACTTGCCCCATATATGGGGTAAGTTTGAGCCACCTTCTGGGGTAAGTTGAGCCACAAAAACTATGTACGAAATGTATGGGGGAGAACCAGCATGTCAATTTTTTGTTTTAAGTCTTTTCACTTGCTAATTCTCTATAAATACTAACATCCTGTAAAAGGAAAAGAGCAGTCATGTAAATTTGCTCCATTCAGCCTGCATTTCAATTGATTTTTATGGTTTGTTTGTTTTTTAAGACACATTACCGTAGGAATTACCATGGCTCAACTTGCCCCATGCTGTTTGGCTCAACTTACCCCAGTCCGAACTTAGTGCGATAATTTTGTATTCACACATTTATTATGCATCCATCATATAAAAGACTACGACAAGAATTAAGATCCATACCTGGACCAATAATGCTGTTATCATGTCTTTATCATATTTAAAGACGTGTGTGTTTATAAAGCACTTATCTATTTCACACTCTTTTTTACTTTTTTGGCTGAAATTCATATTTTTCCCTCTAAAAAACTACTTTTTGTTTCAAAGTTGGAAACATTGTGGTGGGGTTAGGGGTTATGCTATGGGTCATCAATACATGACACCACCACAATGTCTGACTCATTATTGGCATGAGGCTGGTGGCTCAACTTGCCCCTATGCTCAACTTACCCCGCCTTCCCCTATAGCTTTGGTCAGTCTGGGCTCGATTCCGCTCACATGACCATGATGACTGCGACATTAGATATTTCTTTAAATCCTGTTATTTTCGACCTTTTTTTTATTTTCGAGTACATTAGGTCAAAAGGTGCAAAGTCTCGAAAAATAGAGGTCATGTCACCCTTGTTGCAGAAAAAAAAATTCTTCGAATTTGTTGAAAACATTTTAAGTTTATATACTCACAACAATATATATTGGGTCACAAGGCGATAAATCTGGGGTCTGTTGCCAAAGTGACAGAAATTGGGATAAGATTATTTCTGAATTGTTGAAAACTTTCTCGTGTTTGGTTTTGGATTTGCCTTTATTTGTAACTTTCTCCGCAACGGCCATTTTGCAAAGTTAATACATACACTTATGAATAACGTCATCATGGCCACTGACATTGCCAATATCCTCCATCTTTTTTAGAATAAATTTTCACACCGCAAACGCTTTCAAGAACATATAAAATGTATTATCCAGTGCCCCTCATGAGAAAGGGCAACCAAAAAGTCTTGGTCGGAAATTGCTGAATTCAAAACAGCAGTTTCATCCTGGAATCTGGACAAATGATATGTTTTCAATTTTGTCATCTACCACAGGACGAAAATGCTGTCCCGGTTCAGCAATTTTCGACGAAGACCTCTCAGTTGTTCATTGTGATATGACTTTCATTTTTAATACATTTACTTTGTTTTTGAATTCGTTCTGCTTCGTGATGCGAAAACTCCCTTTTCCCCACCTTCTGCTTCGACGCTCCCTTGACACAAGGATGTACTTCAGTCCAGCAACACCTATTCCTTCCGGGGCACTACGCGATAATGCAAACCACCAACTCCTTACAACATCTTTACGTGAAGGTTTCTTTTTAAATCGTGCTCCGGAATCCGGCGGCAGCGCTGCGTTGCGAAAATGAATCTCTTTCGCGTCTCTGGACACGTCGTCGCCGGATAAGTCATTCGCGTTAGACTCGTTCATCCTAAAACACGAAGGGTGAAAAGATGAAGCAGTTTCTCAAATGTCCAGACCGAATAAGTCGATGAAAACTCAAGGCTTGTAACGAGTACAAGAATGCTGAACGAAACAAATATTGCCCACACCGAGTAAATATAAATTTTGGAAAAGAAAGAAATTAATTTCGAAGTTATCGCCACACGCAAGGTTAAAGCCCTATGATTTGTATTACTGTAGTGCTAACACAATGTGAACTTGTATTGTATAGTCCTTTAGCCATACCTTAAACAGACTTCTGGTTTGTTCAAAGAAGAATAAAAATTAACTATCTACATAACGACAACAAATACGATGTGGGCATTGTTGGTATCAGTCTTTATTGATCAAATAATTATGCGGGTATTGCATTACTTAATACCCAACTTCCATTAAAATAATAGTAGTAATATCATATAGGCTGATCTTGATGAGGGCATATACACTGAAATTGTATCATCATAACCAAATATATAGACTGTATGTCTAATGATGTCACCTGAATCACAAGAAAGTAGTTCAGTTCTCCCTAAGACAATAATCCCCATGACACCAATCAGCATCTTCGACGCTATAGCGAAAAAAGGAGACATCTGAGACAAACATGCAATCAAATTTTATACCGAGGTCAAGTCAATAAAATTACTTTTGGTACATGCAGTACGTAGACTTAATGCATGTATAATACAAATTGGTTTGAACCCATCATAGACAATATTCCAAGGCTAACATAACCCCATAATAGAATTGCACTGCTATTGAATGGTTAATTGCATGTAGATGTTTTACTTTTACTCATGATACTCTTTTTAAAGTCAGTCCGACATTGAACATGGTAGTGCAAAACAATTCTTAGCCCACAATTGAATTGTTAAAAAAAAAGTGCACGCAGGGTACCCGGTGGTCTTATCTGTATTAAGCGTTATTTTATGCGGTTAGAGTCATACATCCACCCAGCAATAAAGGGTCATTTAAAACTGTATTAGTATAGTTTATTGCAATAGATTTAGAGAGATGGTGTTGAATTATGGGTTACACTTCGTAATTCTGAAGGTTCGTAATTCCGAAACACGTAAATTGCCTATACCTCGATGTTCGTTAATCCGAAAACGAAATGAGGTTCGAAGTTCCGAAGTGAGGTTCGTTGATCAGAAAACGAAATAAGGTTCGAAGTTCCGAAGGTTCGTTAATCCGAAAAAGAAATAAGGTTTGAAGTTCCGAAGGTTCGTTAGTCCGAAAACGAGATAGGGTTCGTTAATCATTTCGTTTTCGGACTAACGAACCTTCGGAATTACGAACCTCATTTCGTTTTCGGATTAACGAACCTTCGGAATTACGAACCTCACTCCGTTTTCGGATAAACGATTCTTCGGAATTACGAACCTCATTTCGTTTTCGGACTAGCGAACCTTCGGAATTACGAACCTTCGGAAATACGAATCTTCGGAATAACGAATCTTCGGAATATCCGAATCTTCGGAATATCTGAACCTTCGGAATAACGAAGCTTCGGAATTACGAATGTGTGCGGAATTTTGTAGCCCCCTTTGCCGATCAACATAACGTTCCTGAAGATGTACATGTATTGCATCAAGCCTAAACGATGGCGGTCTTCCTTTAGAAATTATCATGTTGTAAAATGTATTATGCATCTTATTGATATTTAATTTCACTGCCTTTATTATGGCTATTACTTTAGTTTGTTATATATTACCTTTGTATATTGTATATTTTGAAGTTCTGATACTGATGTGAATACATAAATAAAATAAAAGCAAAAGCAAATCAAATGAAATAAAATAAAGTAAAGTAAAATAAAATAAAATTAGAATGCACCTTTGTATGAGTGCAAAAGAGAAAGAGAGAGAAAAAAAAATCAAATTTCCATATCTTTTCCTGAGAAACATACAAATCACTGACCAAAATAAAAATTAGGCCTATGTTCTTCCGATTATGTTGACCTATATCATGTATAAGAGAACAAAATGAAGCGTGGGTTTTTGCAACCAATCACTTCACTCTCTCAAGGAAGATTTCATTTTTAACGGGACACTGTTAAAAGCATTCTTGATTTTCAAAATAATATCTTGTTGGAAGGTCAGGGGTAAAATAAATTTCTATAACAAAAATTAAAAATTTCCTGTAAAATTAAAACAATAAAAGAACATAATTCATTCATTTTGACAGGAATGGTAGGCGGATAAGGTGCATAAGTTTTAAGAGTATATCGCAAATTATCTGGCTATCGGCAAAGAAAAGAAACAACAGCTTTTCATTTTAGTAAAACAACGAACTCTTTGATGCCAAGTAGCAATATCCTCATGTTTTAAGGTAGATTACCTTTTGACTGTTTGCTCGAAGGACAAAACCTAGGATACTCACCAAGTGTCCTTGTATATCGCTGGAATATGAAGAGATCCTAACAGTATCTTCTTACAACATAGCCATTTTTACCATTAAATAATGATGCAAAGCATTAACATTCTTACGCTTTGAGGTCATTGACCTCTATAGAGATAATCAGACTGATGTCTTAATTTATTTAAAATGAATCCTATGACAACGGTGATAGTGTCATGCTTCAGCAGTAATTTGCAAAATGGATATGATCAGGTCAGTGCCTGTACTAACAAATCGTGTATAATTGTCAAGATGGCAGCTATTTGAATTTCTGACAATTAGACGTCTTTCCATGCAACCCTTCGACTTTTTGGGGACTTTCAGTAGATCATTTTGAGAAATTCTTTACAAAATAAATTCTTTTGCACTTTTTTAAGGTCATTCAGGGGTTCAATCACCAAATGGGTAATTTTCCTGGAATTTAAAGATGATGAGCGACCTCTACACATCTGCTCACATGCATCAGCTCCAAAATTAATTTTCTCCAATCTAATATCATTCATCAATCAAGTTTGGAGCTCCCATTGTATAGGCCTAACATATGCATGATAGGAGCTACCGTAACTACCAACACAACAGGCTTGAGGATTAGAAGCCTTTAAGCATCCAGCGGAGCATCATGTCTAAACATGGGACACAGAAATGGAATTTAATCGAGGTAAGCAGATTTCTAAATTATTTGTCGACCAAATCCAATAGAGTTTCTAACCAGTGGAAACTAAAAGAGATTATATAATAATGTTACCAATAGACACTGCCTCCAGTGTCTATATTTGCGTGTATTTCCGCGAGACTTTCTTAACCAATCGTACAGGCGATTGAATGCTGATTTGAAAGATTCAGTCTCTAATCGTAATCACCACACATTTGCAAAGATTGAGTACCTAAACTCTATCTGTAAATGATGATGGTGATGATGATAATAATAATAAGATTAACAATAGTAATAATAATAATAATGATGATAATGATTAATAGTAAGGTACTGTACAGAATTATAGAGTGCAGAAGCTATTCACTAGAGTAAGCCTTTACTGCATCACACGACTCATAAAATGTTTGTTGATGTTTTGTGAGTTTTGATGCAAAGTTATTTTACAGATGGTTCTTTCCTATCTTCCAGGGCTAAGCTATTTCAGGTCTTGGGGGTCACGCAAACGCAAATTTATGCTCGATAGCATTACTTTTGTTTAGAAGGATGGGAACTGTAAAAGCAGATAATCCATTAAACTACACCATATTGCCACCATGATCATGATGATGACTGGATTTACAACTGAAAAATCCTGGAATATAGCCAGGAGCTTGACCAAGACGTGCTTTCATTTGACCAAATGAGAATTAGACCAGGGGCCCGTTTCATAAAAATTTACAACTGTTGTAACTTTTCCATTATGGCAACTACCATGGCAACCGTGATTGTAATTGGCTGCTGAGCCCTGTTACCGTTGTAGTTGCCACAATGCCAAAGTTACAATAGTTGCAAGTCCTTAATGAAACGGGCCCCAGGTATATATTAGACCAATTGCAAATTAGATATAATTATTAGTTAACAAAATGGGTTAAGCCCATTTGTTAATAGACAAAAGGAGAATTAGTCCAACTGTTGTACGATCAAGTGGGTAAAACCGAATTTTCCACTGGCTCTGCTGCTGTTCCCTATATCAGCATCCCCTAAAAGTGAATTACCAGTTGGTCTTAACCCGATTTGACTAATGGCAGTTTAGCCTCATCCTATACATTGTCTAATTCCATTTCGTCTACGACCAGTTTACCTTTTGGTGTAATTGTCATTTGCCTATTTACCATTCCGTTTAATTTCCATTTGGTCTAATTTCTATTTGGTCTAAGATTTACATTATTTGGGATATGGTTATTAGGATTTATATGGGGTTTAGACGAAAAGGCGATTAGACCATTTGGCTACTCGAACCGAGTGGTCATGGGACCAAGTAAGAATTCGACCAAGTCCTATACAAAAGAACAGGTGGAAGTAAGAACAAACTGTTACTAGAGCAAATGGGTTTAGCTAATAATAGACGATCAGAGAGTTTGACCAACTGAAACTGCTAGACCAAGTGGAAACTACAAAAATAATATATGATAATAATGATAATAATAATACACACATATACAAGCACACACAAACACACACCCTCACATACACACACACCCACCCTCACCCAAACACAACACTTACCTCTAACATAACGCACACAACCTTATAACAAATAACGACACACACCAGGACGCACATACACTACACACCAGACTGGTGGTTGAAGACAATTAGTGTGCTGGGCGACAATATGTGGTCCCGGTATGTGGTTCTGGTCCCGGTATGTGGTTCTAAGTTTCTTTTTGCCGACACTTATTGGCGCAATATGCTTAAAATTGAGTCTGGCACGTGCAGCCCAAATTTTCGCGAGGCGACAATTTGTGGTGTCAGACTTTGCAGAAATTGTCGCGGGGTGACAATTTGTGCTGGGTGACAATTTGTGGTGCAACAGCGTTCTCAGACATACCTGACTGGAATGATAATTTAGATGTATACATGCATTCATAAATAAATCATTTGATGTTTGTGATATTCAGGAAACTGGTCAAGGGACAGTTACTTTCTTCATCATGCTCGTGACCGCGATCACATTTTGTGCAACAGGTATAACTGAAAATCTTTCTATATTAAACAGGTTATATCAGACCTATTCCCTATTTCATTTGAACTAGGCATGATGTTGGATCCGTGGTAACGTCAAGTTAATATCAATGCCGATTTTTTGTTGCATTACTGCACTGTTAGAAAATTTATCCTTAAAGGTCAAGTCCACCTAAAAAATGTTGATTTGAATCAATAGAGAAAAATTAGACAAGCACAATGCTGAAAATTTCATCAAAATCGGATGTAAAATAAGAAAGTTATGACATTTCAAAGTTTCGCTTATTTTTAACAAAATAGTTATATGAACGAGCCATTTACATCCAAATGAGAGAGTCGATGATGTCACTCACGCACTATTTCGTGTGTTTTTTATTGTTTGAATTATACAATATTTAAATTTTTACGAATTTGATGATTAGGACCTCCTTGCCTGAAACACAAAATGCTAGGATAATGGAATTCCACGTGTTCAGGGAGGAATGAAACTTCATTTCACATGACAATGCCGAGAAAATCAAAATATGTCATATTTCATATAATAAAATACAAAAGAAATAGTGAGTGAGTGATGTCATCAGTTCCCTCATTTGCATACCGACCGAGATGTGCAAAATAGAGCAAAACTTTAAAATTTCATAACTTTCTTATTTTACATCCGATTTTGATGAAATTTTCAGTGTTATTCTTGTTGAATTTTTCTCTTTTTATTCAAATCAAGTTTTTGTTGGGGTGGACTTGTCCTTTAAAATAAAAGAAGTTCCTGCAGCAGAGTCTCGAGAACACCTGTAATCTTACCAGATCATGTAAAATTACAGGAAATTGGTATTTGGTGTATGGAGCCTTACACATTTCCTTTAATAAAACACACTTTTCCCTTTTTTTAACAGACCTGTTTTGTTTAATTGCAGAAAAATCCCTATTTTATGAATTTACAGAATGATTCTGTTATTGCTTTCTGCAAATTCTTCTTTTTTCTGCAAAATCAGTTTTTTTTAAACAATGTGTATAGAGAGCTAAAGGACTTCTGATTAAAGTTAAGCGCTATATAAGCAAGTATGCTTATTATAAAGGCTTAATTTATATTTATTTCTCTTATATAAGTGATAAACACGTGACAAATATTGAATAGGTAAAATTATTATATTCATTTTAAACATTAAACATATTTTCAAAGTTTTTGGTGCATGGTAGTGTAAATACCTTTAGGTGGTTTCGTGCATGGACAGTTGAACTATTGGGAAATAAACATATAATTACTAGGACAAAAAAATGGGTTGGTTGAAGTAAATTCCAACTGATTTGGATCAAATGATTCATGAAGAACTCCATAATTAGTAAGCAGTAAGCTTGACAATTTAATGCATTTTCCGTTATACTCACAATTTAAGTTTAATTAAATTCAAGGTTCGCTGCACAGGATTTTCTTTTTCAGGGGGGGGGGTGGATTTAAATAAACTTCTGAAACCAGAATTGATAGGTTGACAGTTACTTTGAAATACATCGATACAAGCTATTAAATTAATGACATTGTGCAGCAAGCATATCGCATTGATTAACTTAACCTCGCGATAAAACTCGCTTGCCGCGCAAGACCTCTGTTTTAACCGATATTCAATAATTTACGTTTTTCAAGTGTCATCTATTCACTCGGCATTAAATATTGATGTTCATCAGCCTTTCTATTGAGGTTAGATGACAATAATCTTAATTGCGGTGACATGATTCGAAATCAATATTATTCCTTACTTTTACTCAAACCATCTTTGACATTTAATACGAAAATGATTGAACGGAAATGAATAAAGAAATAAATGAGTAAATAAGTAAACAAATATAAAGATAAATAAATAAATATATAGATGAATCGGTAAATTTTGTCCAAGAGACTCACACCGCCCCATAGATTAATAGGCCTTATTGATATGCACAACATGCGTTAAAGGGGGGGGGGGTACCCTAACCATTACCTGGCTTTATAAAAACCGAAAGGCCAGAAATTGGAAAATGGAAATTTGAAAATTAACTTTGAAGTCAAGCAAATGACAACTACCATATCTTAAAATTCACCTGTTTATCCCTTCATAATTTCATTGTAGCATCGCTTGACGTCCAAGATGTGTGCCCTCACGTGACCATGACGTCATGTCCAATCATTACTAGAGAGAATGGCGAAACTGTGCAATACATACCGAAACCCCTAACACCTGATCTGGATTGGATAACTCAAGAGATATCCAAAGATCATGAGATTTCTGAGGATGCTCGTCATTATTTTTGCACCGAACCAGGTACATATAATTTGGACATTTAATTATTGAAAAAAAAATGTTGTATGAATTGTTCACCCCCTTCATAAACATATGTTTCTGTTATTGCAAAATATCATTCTATTATCAGAGTATATTCTGTTATTGTGGAGGCGTTGTCATCTTGTAGTTAAGACCCTCGTCTTGTAATCATAGGAACGCAGGTTCGAATCCCATTCATGGAGTGTTTTCCTTCATTTATTCACATTGTCTTGCACTCAACCCAGATGAGGTGAATAGGTAACCGGCAAGATTAATCCTCGAATACCCCCATCTCACTAGATGGCGATTCCGCTGCGATCGTCAAAAATCGACAAAGCGTGGTATATCGTAGCTTGAACGTGGCTTGATCTTTTCAATCTTCTCCGTCGTACCTTGATCTTTTCTGAAGCGGCAAGGATCGCCACCATCTTCCTGGTCGCCACAAAATTTTGAACATGTTCAAAACTTACGTAGCGAGATCGCGGAGGTGCTAAAGCGCATCATAATCGAGTCAAGAGCGTATTACAAACGACATATTCCTAGCTGTAACGAAGCTCCAACGCACAAAGCGTAGTAGAAGCGCATTAAAAGCGGCACCGATCGCCCGTGTTTTTCAGGCCCGTTCCCAAGACAATTCTGCTACGCTGCTTCCGTTTACGAGGCGACTGCCTTGCGCTCGACACGCTTCACACCGTTTCCACCACGACGCTTTCCCTTTGGGTGGCATGTGGCACACGTTCTCAGCCCGCTGCAGGCATTCGCGTTGCGCTTTTGCTGCGCGGCTGATGTTGGTGGTGGTAGAGGAGGAGGAGGAAGAGGAGGAGGAGGAGGAGGTATAGTAGGAGGATGAAAATCTAACTGCTGAGCCAGCTTGAAAGAGAGAAAAAAAAGACGCTCGCATGTCTTGATGACGAAATGGGTTACCTCCGCAAAAATATATAAATTGAATATGTTTTAAAAATAGAATGAATTCTAACTACAGTGACAGTAAACAATATTAAATTTTTAATGATTCGATCACTGATGTATTGATTGGGAAAGCACACTTTATGGGGATTCTGGCATTGTGCCCCCCCCTTATGAGTGCTCTCACATCAGTAGACTACTTCTTGAAAGCAAATTTGAAAGGAATTTACCTAAAAATTTTGAGTGACACACTTTTGTGGAAAAAAATAAACAAAATATAAAACATTTTTATGCTCTTTTATGAAATTCTGGATGCATCCTTCATATTAACTATTAGGCTCATCGACATCTTTTGAGTGAAATTTTAATATAATTATGACTTAAGTGACAGCCAGGATCGGACCCAGTATCTTTTTGGCCTCCTCCTTGTACTGTCCTCGTATCAGGTCCTCGTATTCAACTTCTAATTGAAGTTGTTGTATAATGCTAAGATGTATAAGTCCAACCAAATTCTGGACATCCATCTTGGTCGGAGGTTGGCAATCGACTGAAAAATGTCTCATGTGCCGCGATCAATATGCTGATTGCTTGAAATCGTTTCAAGAACCCATCATGAACGTAACACAATCGTTCCATTCGTAGCACCACCGTACCGAGGTCCTAATTAGCGTATGGGCCTCGTTGTACGGTCGCTTTGATCGCAGAAGCAGCGCATCACATCTGCCTCAAATCGTGGCAAGAGAGTGGCAGCGTCGTACTACCAGCGTATTATCATCGCCTTCAGCGCAGGTCCGTCGCAGTGAAGTTGTAGTGCAATCGCCTCGCAGGCTAAAAATAGAATTCGAGGACGATTCTGCTACGCTTTGCGGGATTTAGACAGATCGCCATGGTCGCCATGGTCGCCATGATCGCCATCCTAGTGAGATGGGGGGAGCTAAAGCCGGACTAATACAGAAAAGGCAACTAGATAATCGGCGCATCATAAATGCTATTCATGTGACGTATTGTTTAATATGCAAACTGAAAGTAAAATTGATTGAAATGAGAATTAACATACAAAACTGGGTAAATTGTATTTCAAAACAACATATTATTAAATGAAAAGGTGATTATGTTGCCAGGCTTCCTACCCGTCTTCATGCGATTTCCGTTTGCACTTGAAGTTAAGATTGGTGTTAAAACAGAAACGTGAAAACGAAATAGAGTCATTTTTGGAAATATGATAGCTACACTTGCTATATGAGCGGGGTTCTCTACTCTACTTCTATTTTCTTATAATCACACATGGAAAACCAAATTTAAATGTCTCAATTTTCCATGATGATTAGTTTAAAAAACATAGTGATGGAGAGAGTGGAAGAGAGAGAGAGAGAGACCAAACACTGAAAAAGGAACATAAGCGTAAGCATATCTTGCATCTTACACTGAACAGTACAGTGATTCAAGGAAGTATAGGATGTGAAATAAAACATAATTATAGCTGGATAAAGAATTTTTACATCAAATATACCCCTCTTTGAACAATTATTTAAAGCTTTCTGTTAAGATTCTTTTGCACTAAAATGACATTTTTGTGTAAAATGGGAGCATCGAGGCTGATCCTCTCATTGTAATTGTATATATGTATGTATTTGTAATTGTATATATTTATGTATTTAA
The DNA here is from genome assembly GCF_018143015.1 of Lytechinus variegatus. Taxonomy (NCBI): domain Eukaryota; kingdom Metazoa; phylum Echinodermata; class Echinoidea; order Temnopleuroida; family Toxopneustidae; genus Lytechinus; species Lytechinus variegatus. The sequence continues at coordinate 20,686,538 of NC_054756.1, forward strand.
TTTATGTTTTTGTTGGGTACTCAAAACTAATTTACAAGGTAAATACGGATTTATACAAGTTAGATGACAAAAAACTTTTGAAAATGGTGCACGATCTTATGTTTTGCAGCAATAGAATATTCAGATCTGTACTTCACCTTTTCGATTTTTCATGCTATTGAGATGTCGAATGACACTGTTCTTTCTAGTATGTATACTCATGCATTCTTCATCAAGACGACGCAACTTGCCATGAAAGGATGATTGATTAATTAAGATAATGTTCTCTGATGCAGATCACTTGTCTCATGCGTTAATATGATTACGGCATTGTATAGGTTTTTAACAAGATACACGTCGATATTCAATATAATTGACACGAGACCCGAAGAGTGATGATTAATCACCTTTTTTTTCAGTGGCGGACCGTCACCCGAAGAAGACAAAATGATTGGAGGGGTACTGTATTATTTGTAAACAATGCTGTGCCCTCCAATGCTTTTTCTCTTCCGGGTCATGGTCCACTACTGCCGTTTTTTCATTCAGGGTGTAGCTGAATCGTCTGATCTTGTATAGTGTTGTCTGTATTGTCATCAGACCTGGTTGTGTTAACCCGAGACGAATAATTACTAAATTGATTATTAGTCAATGTCAAATACTTTTTCGTACATTTGCCTCTTCACCAGATGATATAATGTTATGTTTGAGGTGATTCCATAAAATATTCAACCCTTTTTCACGTTCCACCCCATTGTTCCCATTTCTTAATTCACTCCGTAGACTTACCAAGTCATGGTCCTTCGAGAAAATTGCAGACTGTCATAAAAACCGGATATCAGAGACAGAATATTTCATGAAGGTCTCACATACATGGGGTCGGACGTGAATATTTTATAGATTTGCTCTTTACCCTTAATGTCATACGGACACCTTTCCAGAATAATGATCATTCCTTTACCAATATTTACAGATGACATTCATTCAAGCATTGTTACTCATGATAGTGCTTTCCTGTCTCCTTGGTTGTAGGCCCTATTATTTCTCCTATGTTCTGTAAATTTTCATTTCTATTTTTTTTTGTTAAAATGCAACACAAATTACAATCAAACACACTGAATAGAGTCTTAAATTTAAATTTTTTGTCATTTGTACCTTTTCTTAATCGTGCCTTTCTTTTATATATTTTATTGTAACGTTACCCTCCACTTAAACTGCGAATGGTAATATTGAAGAGTAAGTCGATGTTTTTCTTGGCAATCCCATGTACTTCCTGCGACACCTTGAAAAGGTTTTTTGACCATCCAGTATTCATATACGCCAATACTTCAATACTACGGTAACATTAATTTTACTCGGGCCCTATCCACATAAGAAGACGTTTAAATAATTGTAATAATGGTAACTGACCTGATAGAAATATCCCGTTTGTCGCTTAAATAACAAGTCCACCCCAACAAAAAGTTGAGTTGAATAAAAACAGAAAAATCCAACAAGTAGAACACTTATTATTATCTTTTGAATTAAATTCGGATGTAAATAGGAAAGTTAAGACATCTAAAAGTTTTGCTTAATTTCACAGAACAGTTATTTAGTACATCGTGGTCGGTATGCAAATAAGGAGACAGCACAGGGTGACCAGATGTCCCGTATTTCCCGGGATCGTCCCGTATTTTGCTCCTGTGTCCCGGCGTCCCGACAAACCCTTCCCGGGACGCCTATTTGTCCCGTATTTCAGAATATTGAACAAAATGTAGTAAATACATTTAAAATTGACGAATTTTCATCAAGTAACCAACAGATAACGGATAACGAAACAGAGGCAACATTAAAATTGATAATTAAACCTTTGCAAGTTCTTCGGTGATTTTCTTGCTAATTAACCCAATACATTGCAAACTGGCCTCCCGCCTGTGTGCGGCAGGTACTGGCTATAGGCAATTAGGATCGGAGCAGATTCTCAATGGTGCAAACAATGACATGATAAACAGTTTTTCCACCAAAATAATCACAAAATCGGCGGAAAATTGTATTATATTATGGATTCTCAGGTTACTGATTTGGAGATGTGATCGAAGAAAGAAGTTTTATGAGTTTTCATAACTAGATCTAGTTGTTACAGCTTTCGTTTTGAGTCTTGTTGTGTATCATGCCGCGATGTTTCATCTAATTTTTAAGTTGACAATGTCTCACTTTGAAATTGTATTCATTTCTGAAACATTTTATTTTTTATTTGAAAGATATATTTAAAAAGCACCAAATATCATGATTTTTGTGAGATGATTGGATTTTTTTGTTTGCTTGAAGTTTAAACTTTTCTTTCTTTTCTATCCTTCTATATATCCTTCCTGCTTGCCCTGTTTGGTTCCATCTATCTTTATTTCCTATCTTTCTTTTATGATCCTTCCTCTCTCTCTCTCTCTGTTCATTTTTCTTTCTTTCCTTATTTCTCTTACCTGCCTTCTTTTTCAAAGTTTTATTTCCTTCATTCTTTTTTCCTTAAACTTTTTTTTGCTTCCTTCTCCCCTTCTCCGTTTTCTTTTCGTCCGTTCTCTCCTTCCATTTTTTTCTTTTTTTTTCATTCTCTCCTCCCTTCATTCTTTCCTCTCTCTTTTTCCTCCTTTCTTTCTTTCTTTCTTTCTTTCTTTCTTCTTTCTTTCTTTCTTTCTTTCTTTCATTCTTTAGTTTATTTTTCGTTTATTCTTTTCCCTTATTCCTTTTATTCTTTTCCCTTATTCCTTTTTTCCCTTCTTCCTTCCTTCTTCCCTTCCTGTTTTTCTTCTTTCTTTGTTTCTTACTTTCAAAGAATGAAGAAAACATGACTTTCCTTCATTTTTTCTTTCCTCTTCCTTTTTTCTCATTTATTTTGTCTTTGAATTTACACATTTATTCATCTTCCCTTTCTTTCTTTCTACATCAATTCAAAGAATGACGTTGACTCTTTTATTCTATTTCTTTTATTCTTTTTTCCCTTCATTTTCCCCTTCATTTTTTTCTTTCTTCTCAATTCATCTCCTTTCGTTTTTTTTCTTTCTCTCCTTCATTCTTTCGTTCACCCTCCATTCCAATTCTTTATATTTTTTTTCACAAGGCTAACATCACTGTGTATATAGCCTTCTTTGTTGATCTTTTTTGTCGTTTGTCCCGTATTTCATTTTGTGAAATCTGGTCACCCTGAGACAGCATTACGTCATACACTCACTATTTCCTTTGTATTTTATTATATGAAATATTCTAATTTCCTCCTCATTATCAAGTGAAAAACGATTAATTCCTCCCTCAACATGTGGAATTAGCAATGTTCAATACTACATGGTTCAGTCAATTTTATCCTCATTGTTAAATATGTAAAAAATGAAATGTTGTTTAATTCAAATAATAAAAAATGAAGAACTAGTTTAAAGGACATAATCGATTGTCTAAATTGCATGTCACTGAATTGTGAAAAAAAAATCAAAACTAAAAATGTCATAACTCTCCTTTTAATCCGATTTTGATGGATTATTCAGCGTTATGCAAGTTTGGTTATTCTCTATTTATTCAAATAAAATTTTCCGGGGTAGACTTGGTTACACTTCGTAATTCCGAAACACGTAAAATGCCTATGCCTCGATGTTCGTTAATCCGAAAACGTAAAAGGGTTCGTTAATCCGAACATTTGTGGCGTTAATCCGAAGGTTCAATAATCCGAAAACGAAATAAGGGTCGATGTTCCGAAGATTCGTTAGTCCGAAAACGAAATAGGGTTAGTTAATCACTTCTTTTTCGGACTAATGAACCTTCGGAATTACGAACCTCATTTCTTTTTCGGATTAACAAACCTTCGGAAATACGAACCTCATTTATTTTTGGGACTAACGAACTTTCGGAATTACGAACCTTCGGAAATACGAATCTTCGGAATAACGAACCTTCGGAATATTACGAATGTATGCGGGTAGACTTGACCTTTAAGTCAATGTTACAATTTGTAAATATGTTAGGGACAGCAATATTCGATAATTAATGATAGGCCCATTATTTTTTTAGTTATCAATTTGAAGACTTACTATGAAATGTGTTTACATGGCATACTAAGACACGGTTTGCAAATGAATAATTGTCTATTTATTTTGTGATTAATGAATTAATCAGTCAATCAATAAGTGTATTTATTTGATGTTATTGTTATTTTTGTTTCAAGTTCATTTACTTATTATGATTATTGTCGTTTTTCGGAGGGGGGGGGAAATTATGTGACGTTTACTTCAAAACAAGAAGTGTCATATCGTGGGTAGCATGGAGGTATCAGACTCCTGATAAGACATTAAGTGGAGTCATATGAATCAGTCCCCCTCCTGCATTAAATCAGTGTCAACTGTTATGCAAGGGAGGTTAGCGAATGTAATGGTCGAGTCCGGAGACATGGTTGCTATATGATCATACAACAATTGAAAAAGATTTTCATATGATATTATTTCTAACCAGTTTAATCTAAATGTTCGTTGTGCTACTTGTTATGGGCATGGTGTATTTTTCAGCACACAAATTCTTAAATGTCATACAAACAATATAATTCTTTTCTATCTTTCGTTCTGCTTTTGCAGCATGCCTTTCGAATCCCTGCCAGTATGGAGGAACTTGCGAGGAAACAGAAATTGGATTCTCCTGTCTCTGCTTCGATGGTTACCATGGTAACAAATGCGAGAATGGTAAGTGACCACAACCCTAATCCTAACATATTCATAGCCATAACTGTAGCCTTTATTTCCTTTGCCACGATGTGAATCAATTTACTTGCAATATTATATCATACACTTCGTCGTCCATGAGCTAATAATAAAAAATAATAAATAAATCCCATTCAATTTCAATACTGAATCTACGAGGCACAATTAACGTCTTCAGTTTGGCGTGGTGATTTATTGTGTCCCAATATAGGATTTTTTTTGTCTGATTTATGTGGTGTCATTTTCCTTCGCTCATTCGGTATAGCAAACACAAAATCCACTTTCTTAAAAGAATTTTGGTTTTAGATTTCTATATTACGTTCACACCAAACAATCCATTAACCATAATGTCAAAGGTGCTATTATTAACATATCTTTCAGTTTTTGTAGTTTTGTATCAATATGTATAGACACGAAAGTCCTGTCTGTAAAGCTTCTTGGTGATAATATATCCGAGGGACCACTTGCTCTGACATCCCGTCTGCGCTCTAACACGTATTTCCTGATACATCAACACCAATGGAACATGAATCTGTCTCAGCTGGCTTGTCAGTACCTAGGATTTGAAGGTACTTAACACTTTATATGATTTGCCGATCATCGATGTTATCCTAGTCATTGCCATCATTACCATCGTCATCATCATCATCATCATCATCATCACTATCATGTACATCATCATCATCAACATCATCACCATCATGATAATCCTCATCATTACATTTTGATATTTGTATGTACGGCCTGCCGGTTCACTCTTCATTCAAGTGCCCCTATTTACTAAAATATTCATGGGGAATAGGAAAAAGAGGTTCGGGTTCGTGGAATCAAAGGTAGTGGCTCATTTTATTTAAAGTATAATTTTAACAAGTAGGTTTCTATGGCAAGGAATTGATCGGAGCGTTTTATATATCAAGATTAATGTACAACTGTAATACTTCAACGCTTGAAGACTCTGGTATCTTATCAAAATATGATTTTATGATTTCAAGGGTAAAGGGAAGGCTGATTAGTTCTTGTAGTAACTGTTTACACGATACAATCGTTCATTTTTTTATTCAATGTACGGGAAGCATCGTGTTCAGTAACTCGTTCTATATGTAAATACAGTATATGTGTACATATGTAGTATATGTATATATTCCGAAGGTTCGTAATTCCGAAGGTTCTTTATTCCGAAGGTTAGTAATTCCGAAACACGTAAATTGCCTATACCTCGATGTTCGTTAATCCGAAAACGTAAAAGGGTTCGTTAATCCGAACATTTGTGGCATTATTCCGAAGGTTCGACAGTACGAAAACGAAATAAGGTTCGTTGTTCCGAAGGTTCGTTAATCTGAAAACGAAATAAGGTTCGTTAGTCCGAAAACGAAATAACGTTCGTTAATCATTTCATTTTCGGTCTAATGAACCTTCGGAATTACGAACCTCATTTAGTTTTCGGATTATCGAACCTTCGGAATTACGAACCTCACTTCGTTTTCGGACTTACGAATCTTCGGAATAACGAACCTTCGGAATATCCGAACCTTCGGAATAACGAAGCTTCGGAAATACGAATGCATGCGTATATTTGTTCGACAAAGCTTGTGATTTGCTTTCTTTACATTCCCTCATCTCAAACAAGGAGTATTTGCTACTGTAAGCGGTGCGCTGTATGATTTCATCGACCCCCCTTCTGAGGTTGTATCAGTGGTGTGTCCTGATGACGTCATGAACATAACTGACTGCTGGTTCGAGACTAGAGTTGGTGGAATCAACGAAAGCGAGACGATAGCCCTAATATGTTGCCCTGGTGAGTATATCTGCTACGCGACTATTGCCGAAATACTATTACTACCACTAATTTTGTTATCAAATACATAATCATCACCATCATCATCGAGACAGCTTAAAGCACAAGTCCACCCTAACACAAAATTTATGTGAATAAAAAGAGAAAAATCCAACCAACATAACACTGAAAATTTCTTCAGATTCGGATGTGAAATAAGAAAGTTATGACATTTTAAACTTTCGCTTAAAATTCACAAAGCAGTTATATGCACATCCTAGTCGGTATGAAAATGAGGAGACTGATGACATCATCCACTATTACTTTTTTAATTCATTATATGAAATATGAAATATTCTAATTTTCTTTTCATTGTCAAGTGAAACAATAATAATTCCTCCCTGAACATATGGAATTAGCATTTATTAATGCTATATGGTTCAGTCAAGTTGGTCCATATTGTCAAATTTGTAAAAATTGAAATATTGTATAATTCAAACAAAAACAAAACAAAACCAATTAGTGACTGAGGGACATCATCGACTGTCTCATTTGCATGTCACCGAGTCATGCATATCACTGTTTTTGAAAAATAAGCGAAACTTTCAAATGTCATAACTTTCTTATTTTATATTCGATTTTGATGAAACTTTCTGCGTTATGCTAGCTTGATTTTTCTCTATTTATTTAAATCAACATTTTCCTGTGTTGGACTTGACCTTTAAGTCAATTATGTATTTAAATGCTCCAATATGATAAGAAGTAAATAGGGAGGGGAGGAGTAGACATGTACCAGTGTTCAGGGTATTTTGGTATGATACTACAGTATAAGTTGCAGTTTTAATATTAGAATAATAATCATCGCTGTTATTATTTTTTTTCATTAATTGGAAAAATCCTAGGCCTAATATGATTAAAATGGTCCTAGAGATTTGACCATCCCTTGCCAACTACACTGGCACCACAAGGTATAATACCTTGCTATATTTTAAGCAATGTTGTGTCCTCGCAGTATAATGTGGGAAAAGATATGACGATGTGAACTAAAATGAAATGAGAAAATTAGGACGCAATGTATTACCAATAATTCTAGTTTATTCATTATCTTATTCAATATTTTTCACACCCTGATTTAATAACGTGTATCTTGCCATTTACCACAGTGAACTCGTGTAATGTATCTGGTAGACCTCTTGGCCTTGAAAGTGGTGCGTTACCGCATTCGGCAATATCTGAGTCGGATTGCTATGAAGCTAACCTGCACTGCGGTCGTTATGGTCGGTTGAACCTTAATGGTGCCTGGATTCCATTCAATTCCGATGAGTATCAATGGATGCAGGTCCAGTTCGAGTCCAGTTATATAATAACGGCTGTAACCGTTCAGGGAAGACACAACTACAATCATTGGGTCACATCATTTGTCGTTTCTTCTAGTTTGGACAACATTACTTGGACTGATTATCTAAATGTGTACACTGGATCAGTCGAGGTAATGAGAAAAGGGGTGAAAATATGACCGTACAACCGTAGAAAATAATCTGATGATAAACTTTCAGTCATGTTGTCTAAAAAATAGCAAAAATAAAGCAATATTCCAAACAATAATTTTGTCAACATTGTGTGAGAAACTGTCACAAATCTATACCGTCCAATTTTCTTTCAAACTATATATTTTATTGAATAATTGTTTTATTCTAGGTATTTCCAGGAAATGATGATAGAAATAGCTACGTGACTCATATGTTCATTAGACCAATCGTTGGGCGATTTTTTCGGATTCATCCAAAGACATTTTACGGCCGTATAGCTATGAGGATGGAACTATATGGGTTTGGACCTGTAACAGATGTCATAGGTATGTACAGAAGGGGTCCACCCGCCAGTCATAAGGACCACTAGTCATGATAGCAATAAGGGTCGCTATTCATAAGGGTCTTTGTTCATAGAGGTCGCTAGTCATAATCAACGATGGGGGGTCGCCATTCATAATCCAACAAGAGGGTCGCTAGTCATAATCAAGGAAGTGTGTCGCCAGTAATAAGGAGGAAAAGGGTTCGTTGATCATAAGGGTCGCCAGTCATAATAGTGGATGAGAGTCGCCATTAATCATAGTAGATGAGGTTCGCCAGTCTTAATAGTAGAAGAGGTTCGCTATTCATAATAGAAATGGTTCGCCAGTCATATTAGTAGATAGATCTGTTTTTCGTGTGCTAAATTCTTTCACGCGACACCCCACACCATACATGCATGTACAATACGACTGATGGTCATCATCGTATACATGTTTTATGCCCCCTGAGCCGCCGGCGAGCCTCTCCTATAACAGCTGGCTGGAGATATTCGAAATGCAGGGCCTACAATAGATTAACGTCAGACCGCAGGTCCCTGTGCTAATGAGCAAAAGGGCCAGATTCATCCAGATCATCTCGTGGATGAATCCTCCTCCTTGCAAAATCTCGTGATTTGTGAGATTTTCTTTCTTTGAGAATTTACCTGTTTTACATGTAACCTCTAGTTAAATGAAGTATCATTGCACGATCAGATAGAGTAAATGTTATTCTTTCACATTGGTCATTTATTTTGTATACAATATTTTGATAAATAAGTAATTTTTTGGCCTGAAAATGTGCCTCAAAACTGAATTTTCTTCCATAAAGCTGAACTTCTCCACTTTCTTACAATGGCATTCTGGATATGCAACACCTTTTAATCGGGTCAAGATCACACACTTTTCCCACCAAGGTACAAGGCGAGATTTCTGAAATTTTGTACTTGCATGAAATCCAGAGTTCTGATTGGCTTGATATTCTTTAAAAGGCCATGTTGTTACATGAGTTTTATATTTCCCCCATAAAATCCCACCTTTGTCACTCCGGAGTATCAGAGCGAGTTTTGTACCTTGATGTTCGGGTAGGTGTAGTGAAGTGGAGTGAAACCTACACTGTACACGAACATCACTTGAGGTACGGCCACTCCAGCGCAGAACTGTATGTGATGTGTTGACCTTTGCGCGGGCGGCCGCCGCCCCAGGCAGGACAAGTGCTAGCGCAGCATCAGCGCTGCACAACTTGAAAGTCAAATTTACCGGCGCGGCGGTACCAAGAACTAATTAGCCAATTTGAAATTGGTTTTCATTTATGAATTATAATTAAGATACAATTCTATTCAAATGACTGCCATATATTTTGATCATCGAGATTGGAGACTCCTTATCAACTTTTATACTGATCTGTTATTCATTTCAGCGGCACTGAACGTTGAAGGCAAACCTGGATGTCGTCCTCCTTTGCTAGGAGAGGGGCTCGGAGTAGAGGACGGTCGCATACCAGACAGCAGTTTGACTGCCTCATCGTTCTTTGCAGCCGACCATGAACCTTACAGGGGCAGACTTAATACACCCGAAGATCTTGGCATAACCGTCGGAGCATGGGTCGCCGTTAAGGCAGATAGCAACAAATGGGTGAAAGTAATTTTTTTCAACGTGTCTGAATATAATTTAGCTCATGTTGTAGTATTCCTTCGTCGATAGCCTGTGTTCGCTCTGCGATATGTAGGCTTTAAGAGACACGGTATAGAGAACCGAAGTGATGACGTCATAAATTTTCTTTAAACATTTAAGCGTGTTTGAAACAATTTTTTGTGTATAACATGATGAACCCCCCCACACACAGTTAAAATGTGGTGGGAATTGGTCCATGGGGGCCTTAGATATGACTCCATGAATACATAATTCGCCCCATTGAAGCCAGTGTATCATTTGTATGGTTCTAAATACTTTGACTTTAATGGGGGTAATTATGTATTCATGAGGTCATTACTTGGGGCCCGATGGACCAATTCCCACCAAATGTTGGTTGTGGGGTGTTTTCATCATGCTCTACCGAAATATGCTATCGAAAATGCTGATACATAAAAAGTGAAAATTGATGACGTCACACTTCGTTACTCTATTATTGCAAGACCTTTAACATTCATTAATACGAACAAGGATTCGTGACATCAAAGTTCACTTTTTGACATAAGAAAATTGAATTCTTCATACCAAGAAAAAAATATCGTATTTCTTGATTGACATCAAGAAGTAAATTTTGGATATGACTCCTGATAACACGAACAACGCGGCCATACACCCACGTCGCTGAACATCCTTAAAAGAAAATTCACTATTCTCATGATTCGGACAGGGTGGGGGGGGGGGGGTGAGGAGATTACATCAAGATGACGTCATTTCTAAATAACGGGAGTAAGCCTGATAGAGTAACACAACCGAATCCTTGGGTTTCCCTGTTTTCCTTCTCTCTCCCTAATCTTTTATCCCAGTAATTGAAAAAAAATAAGGGGAAAGGAAACGATTCGGTGATCAGTTCTGTTATAATTTGAACCCCTTTCTAGTATTTATTGTTCTTCAGTACTTTCCTACTTGTAACGTATTTAGTCGATTCTTTGTCTTTGCGAGAGTCCAAATAAGAGCCCGCTCTTATCTACGTTCGTAAACCGTATTTTAGTGCAAACCAGTTTAAAGGTCAAGTCCACCCTAAACAGAAATCAATTTTAATGACGAGAGAACAATCGACAAGCATAATGCTGAAAATTCTATCAAAATTGGATGTAAAATAAGAAAGTTATGACATTTTAAAGTTTTGTTCATTTTTTTGTCACAAAACAGTTATTTGAACAACTCAATGATATGCAATTATGAAACAATTATTATCCACATGTTCAGGGAGGAATAACACTTATTTTCACATGGAAATATGGAGAAACTTGAAATATTTCTTATAGTAAAAAAATGAAGGAAATAGTGATCGACATCATCGACTCTCTCATTTGCATATCACTGAATTGTGCATATATTAAGCACTAAAATTTGTTGCATTCCTCAGATGCTAGTGTAGTATACGGAATCATTGATTGACAACGAAAAACAGATTTTTTTTTGAAAATTAAATTGATGAAAAAAATGCTATCGGTGATCAATGTTAACTAAACTATCTAGAGAACCAATTACGTAATATGTAATAATGAACATTTTTATACTTCCAATTCCAATTTATATGATTATCTGACCTCCGTTTAATCAATGAAAAACTGGAATTACAAGGTTATATATTATACATGAATATGCAAGCTAGTTCGACGATGAGTGACAAAGATGCTGTCAACATTGATTCAAGTCATATTTCATTCATAATACACACACATAGTGTATAGTGACTATTGCTTTTCTACAGTGCGTATAAAAAAGTTTACACTTTGAAAAAGCCCTGGGAATTAAAAAAATATATAACATGTGGGTAATTTTTTTTTACATACAATCTTGGGTCTGGGTCTCACCTTTCCGATGAAAGTAAAAGTTTTGACATAATGCTACACTTGAGTGAGCACTGTCCATTTTTGTAAAGCTTGCTGAAATCTGTTTGCGCCGAATTGCTCGTTTTCACGCTGAGTGGATTGGAAAAGGCGAAATCAAACTTACCCTGCGAAACATTTCTCATACATTCCCTTGCACTTTTCATTAATTGAAATCAAACAGATACATTCAAGCATTTTGTAACAATTTTGCCACCCAAATTAAACTTTTAGCATTTAGCAAGCACAACCTTTACCCTTTTTGTGCCGGGTGGATCTGAGGACATAACTGAATCTGCAAAAAAAATTATATCGGATATCTCCAGCATTTTTCATTTAGTTTTTAGTATTCAAAGTGGGTTTACATTTCATTTTTCATTAAACACTCATTTCTCCACACTTTCCCCAAGCTTGACAATGATTAACAAAATCAAAACAAACCTAAGCCATTTCATGTAAATCACAGCTCAGTGTAAAGCAATTATCGTCACGATGGCCTCGGTGTGTAAGGGAGTGGGGTGGGGTGCAGTGGCATTCTTCGAAGTGTTTTGTGCAAAGAAACCAATTAGAAAAGGTAAAAGATATCTTCAAATCAATTTTACTAGCTTATTTCCATGTATTCTTCATGATTAAGGTCTACTTTTATTCGCATAACTATTCCAAGGTTCTGCGCAAATCATTTTTCACTAACTTTTCAAAAGTAAGTGGTGCTCACTCAAGCTGAAATATTTTTTGACAGTTATATCGTCATCTGCTTAAATGGATCTGTACCAATGTTAAACCATGGAAAAATCTTCAGGATATTACAAATGTATAATTTTACAGGATTTTTATCTAAGTGTATTTTTTATACGCACTGTATACACAATGCCGATGTGTGCATTCGGGAACCAGTGAAGAGGTTTTCTCTAGTTGTATTTACATTTTATCCTCTTCTCTTCGACATTCCGAATTTTCTAAAGGTTGAACTTAACAATGAAACTTTGGTTACTGGTGTAATCAGTCAAGGACGAGCTCGCGAAGCATCTGGTCAAATGGTCACGTCGTTACATATCTCATACTCAAGGGACAATACCAATTGGATCTTTGCACTGGAAGACCAATGTGGCGTGAGGAAAGTGAGTAATAATGATAATAGGCCTATGTGTATGATAATAATGTATGCTGTAAATCGATTTCAGGGGTCTTAAATCACTTTTAATACATTCGATTTGTTGAATGCTTCTTTTAGTTTGCATTAATTTAGATTCTATTTTTATCAGGACTACTGTTGATAAAAAAAATTAAATGAAATAAGAAATAAGGTACGGATATCGATTTTTCAAAATAAAATTGATGATGCTAACCATAGAATTTTTGTTTTAAGGAAGTGTGTGATTATCATTACTATAAAATCAACAATGATGCTAATATAATACATGTATGTTATTGTTTTCTCGTGTGTTTTCTACATCAGACATATCCAGGAAACTTTGATGGAAACTCGTATGTGACGACATTATTCCCTCATCCCGTTACTGCACGCTTTGTCCGATTTCATCCTGTGAAGTATCGGAAGAACCCGTCTATGAGATTTGAAGTACTCGGTATAAACAACTAATCTAGTCAACAACCATAACTACTCATTTAAAGTTTCCATTGCCTTTTGCTCTTTGATAGTATTTTCTGTTGTTTTCCAGGCACATCCGGATATTCATGGACGCATCCCTACGCCTGTACCCACACACTTCAATGCAGAAACACCTGCAAATACACAGAAACAACACACAGACATACACCCTCACGCATATATGCCAATAGGGGGGGGGGGGGGGGGACTCATTTAACTTTGACATCGAATGTGGGAATGAGTGCACGTAATGCGATATCCTGAATTTAATCCACAAACCGGGCTTATTTTTGGACATAGTAAACACAAACGTAAGCATTCCCGAAATCCGAGCCCATATTAAAAAAAGTATTATGCATATATTAGACAATGCGTCACACAAAAAGGAAAACCCCCCCGGGGGGGGGGCAGTTAACTATATTGCTATACGCACGCGTGACCAAGTAATTTCCAAACACCCCCCTAAACGAGTTTTCCTCTGTGTGCAAACTAACCCCCTAAACAAGTTTTTCGCTGGCTTTATTTACACATTTTGGCCCCTATACAAGTTGTCGCCAAAATATGACCTCGGGGAAAAACATACCCTGAACAAGTTTGGCTAATCTTAAAAAAAAAGCTTTTTGTGGAAAAAACCCTTCTTTAAATACGTTTGACCCCGCGATTGACCATTGACCAGTCTTTCAAAACCATCTTTTTCTTTAAAAATGTGTGTTTTTGATGGCCTTGACGAGTCCACGCGCGAACCGCGTCCAAAACTAAAAAACACCCCTTTAAACGCGGTTTTTTTGGTCACGCGTGTGTACAGCAATATATTTGACTGTCCCCCTGGAGGAAAACCTGTTTTCATAGACAGATTTCACAATTATTAAATACGTGTTTACAAAAAAAAATAAAATCGATATTTATGGTAAGAGCGGAATCCTATCTTTGATATGAGAGCAACATCTTAGCAAATCGATCGCCCACTGATCCATCAGCTCAATCACCAGAGATAATAATACCTGCCAAAGGGTGCTTGAGAAGAATATCATCAACAGTCTTTGTGAGATATCTGATAAGGCTTTCCACATCAGTACTAGTTGGTGGTGAGTATACTGATGCCACGGATACTGAAGATACATCTTGTTGGTCGGGTATTACCTTACCTTACCGCAAATACTGGAAGAATGCTGAATCAGCAGTCGAGCTTCCAGGTCTATCTGCTTGTCAGCTTCCTTCATGCTGAGACAGAGGGGCAAGTTGGTGAAAATTGACTTCTCATATCTCATTAGAGTAGTGGGAATCATAATGCTTATCTTTCCAGTGTCGGTCTAGCCTGATTTTGAAGGTGTCTACCGTGGAAGCTTCAACTACTTCAGCTGGGAGAGAGTTCCAATCATGACTACTTGGTGACTAGAAGCTTGGTTTCTCACATTTGTTCTGCATCTTGGCTTTACAAGTTTCAACATGTGACCTCTTGTAGTACTGTCAGCTAGTTGAAAAAGTGGTCTGGGCTAAGACTGTCGACTTAATGAGTGATCTTCAATTGAACCATGTCACCTCCCTTTCTTCTGTACTCCTAGGATGGTAAGTTCAGGTGTTCAAGCCTTTCCTTGTATGGAAGATGTTTGATCCTGGAGACTACTTTTGTTGCTCTCTTCTGAACTCTCTCGACAGCCTTAGCATCAGCAATGTACTGTGGTGACTAGATGACATTTTCATATTCCAGGAATGGCCGCACTAATCCTTTAAGTAGTTTGGGGATAGTGGTCGAATCAAGACACTGAAAGTACGTATGATGCTGATCAGTATCATGTTTGCCTTAATGACAGCATTTGACACTTGCTTGTGGAATTTCAAATCGTCGTTGAACTAAAGTTGCCACTTTGAGGACCAGTCCATCAGTGAGTGCAAACTTGTTTGGAAAGTTAGCATTGATTATGAGTGGAGACAGAAGAAAAGGCCTTAGTGTCATCTGCATAGATCCTTGCAGTGGATTCCATAACATCAGGAAGATCATTGATGTACAGCACAAACAATGTCGGGCCGAGCCCGCTAACCTGGGACACCCCACTATTTACCGTGCACCACTAAGATCTGGCATTGTTTACTACTACCCTCTGGGTTCGGCCACTGAGAAAATCAGCAATCCAAGTTTTGAAGCTCCCTTGGATGTTGTATGCATCTAGTTTTGTCACAAGTCGTTGATGGGGTAAACTGTCAAAGGCCTTTCTAAAATCATCAACGTTTTCTCCTTGATCCAGTAAGGACTCCAGTCCTCTAGTGTCTGGAGCAGCTGTGTAACAGTTGATCTTCCTGAGACAAATCCATGTTGGGAATCGCCGATAAATCCATTCTCCATCAGATGTTCGACGATCTTGTCTCTGATCAGCGACTCCATGATCTTACGTGGTACTGAAGTCAAACATATTGATCGATAATTAGTAGCTCCGGACTTGTTTCCCTTCTTGTGAACTGGAACAACGTGACTTGTTTTCCATGCTAAGGGAAACTTGCCTTCTTTGACCGACTTAGTGCAGATGAGGCCAATGGTGTACACGCCGAAGGTGCAGTTTCCCGTAAAATGCAAGGATGGATACCATCCAGTCCAGCACTCTTGAATTTGGAAAGCAGATCAAGTTTGTGATGTACATCCTCTTGGGTTATGTCAAGAGCAGATAAGCATCCAGCTGACTGTCTGTGTTGAAGCTGTGGGATGGAAGAGGTAGCGTAGATGGGAGATATGCGTCCAACCAATCTCATGTTCTGGAACGTCTACGTAGCAAGGTAAGCATATAAAGGAACACTTGCAATGACATGATGAATAGAATTGTCTCATGAACTGAACACTTACAATTGTCACAGTTAATGGGTGAGCAGGGTTGAGTGAATCCAGTGAAAGAGCTGAGTATAGCCCATGTAGAAATCAATGGTAAGTTGCTGTGAGCTGAAATGGAGGCTCTGTATTACAACACAGTCTAGTAGGAAATGATGAACAATCAACATCCGAAATATGGTAAGGTAATCGACAGAAACTCATCTAGCAGAGCCCAAGGACTATATCATAATAATAGTTGAAATGTTCGTTTCCCCACAAGCCACACAAAAACACAATCAAGTAAGAGCTCTGCTATGAGTTGGTCTGCGTAGAGGCTGGTAGGGTTATCTGGACAGGAGACAGACCTACATGTACCTGTCGGACGTCCCCTGAGAAAATACAATTTATTCACGCCTGAAGCTCACTCCCCTCCCTGCCAAACCCATTACTCGCATCCACGCACACACACTTACACACACACACACGCACACACACACACACACACACACACACATACTTACATTGTTGTCCGTAATGTAGTGAGACTGAGAAATCATATCCTTATTATTCGTATAAATAGTGGTATTCATGTAGTATAGTCTATGATTTATACACACGTTTTAAAACCATTCTTTTCTTATAGACTGCAACTCATTAATAAGTAAATTAGGGAAAAATTGTGTTCAGGACAAGTTCGATAACATGTATAGCGTTTTCCTCAAGTTTATAGCGTATCACCATAAATTAAAGATAAATAAAATAAGCAAAATCAATATTTTGTAAATAACTTATTTAAATGTTTTTGTCGTGCACATTCACCCAGAACATTATCATGATTTATTCTGAGGAATAATTTTTTTTAATAAATATTTTTATGTATAAAGCTTTTTTGGAGAACACAATATTCCTCATCATACGGGAATCGTCACATTCAAATTCATTTAAATATAATCTAAAAAAATTATCTCAAGTCGATTGACAATTAAGGTTTACACTGGCACTTGCTACTTTGTAAAATTCATGTATTTGAATGTTTGAATACCATTGAAATAATCTCCCTGATTTTGCAATGTTTATTTTTGATGTCTTCGCAATTCAGCTTTTATTGTTTTTTTGCATATGTTATTTTGAATGTTTGTATCTGTAGATATTTTCTGTTATTGCATTCTTGTTTATAGGGGCCCCGTGGGAGATCAACTGATGTTGAATGGGCTACCCCTTATTGAATAAACAATAAACGAACTAAAAAACAACAACAAAACAATAAACAATAAACTCTTTCCATCCACTTCAGGATTCATCAAATAAAGAATTGTGAAATATTCTACATAAAACATTGCATTAATATTCAGTTGACTACATGAGCAATGCGATAGAGCGTGTGCAAGTATGAAATTAATAGCCTTTAAAATAGGCATCTAAAAGTAATTGATTTACATCAAAGACTCCAACATCGACTCGATCATAATGATCAGGGGCCTGTTGCAGAAAGAGTTACACTTCGTAATTCCGAAGGTTCGTAATTCCGAAACACGTAAATTGCCTATACTTCGATGTTCGTGAATCCGAAAACGTAAAGGGTTCGTTAATCCGAACATTTGTGGCGTTACTCCGAAGGTTCGATAATCCGAAAACGAAATAAGGTTCGATGTTCCGAAGGTTCGTTAATCCGAAAACAAAATAAGGTTCGTTGTTCCGATGGTTCGTTTATCCGAAAACGAAATAAGGTACGTTGTTCCGAAGGTTCGTCAGTCCGAAAACGAAATAAGGTTCGTTAATCATTTCGTTTTCGGACTAACGAACCTTCGGAATTACGAACCTCATTTCGTTTTCGGATTAACGAACCTTCGGAATTACAAACCTCATTTCGTTTCCGGACTAACGATCCTTCAGAATTTCGAAACTTATTTCGTTTTCGGATTAACAAACCTTCGGAATTACGAACCTTCGGAATTACAAACCTTCGGCAATACGAACCTTCGGAATAACGAAGCTTCGGAATTACGAATGTATGCGTGCAGAAAGAGTTGCAATCAATCGCAACACGGTTTTGAAAAAAAGTGGTGGCTGGAGCTATTGATCTTTAACCAATCAATAGCTTCAGCCCCCATTTTTTTTTCCAAAACTGTGTACAGAAACGTAAAAATTAACTCATGATTGTAATTGTTTGCATGGTCAGCCCCCCCCCCACTTTGAAAACCGTTACGCGCCCCCTGTTTATTGCTAAGAAAATTTCACTTGGTTCATTAAAAAATCAAAACCTTTTCAGGAATATGCCAATTGTAATTGTTCTGTCTGCAATACAAGTATAATT
This sequence comes from Lytechinus variegatus, assembly GCF_018143015.1. Taxonomy (NCBI): domain Eukaryota; kingdom Metazoa; phylum Echinodermata; class Echinoidea; order Temnopleuroida; family Toxopneustidae; genus Lytechinus; species Lytechinus variegatus. Next base: position 20,705,066 of record NC_054756.1, read on the forward strand.
GATTGTTTCTTTGCTCTGGATGTACGATGATTAAACACTTTTCATACTGAAAGAATGTCATTTCATGTCATTCATTATCAGTTACAAATTAATGTTTACTTCCATTTTTATCCAGTTGCTATACAGATTTTCTGGCAATTATTTCACAAAATTTTCAAATGATTTACTACAATTTAATATTTATTGTTGATGTTTATATGTACACTGTGCAAGTAAAAAAAACTTTGCACCTTGTTGTGATTTTAAAGATCTACTGAAGTATGTAGCAAGCTGGTATAGTTAACTAGGCTGATAAGCTTCTTATAATATAATTCACAAATTTTGATTGGTGAGTCGTTCTTAGAGTTATTATTGCATGATTACGATGTTTGACTAGAAATAGTTTTGTAAAGGAATTAGAAAAACAATATAAAGTTGCCACACATCAATAATAAATCCCTTTATCAAGGTAATTCTACATTCATTATGTGTAACAGTAATAATGTACAAATGTATACATTAGTTTTAGTACCATTGATTGTACTAGGAGACTCTCAATATTGAACATTGCTTTCCAATGTTACTATTTGCGTGATTTAGATATGAGATTAAAAAATATTAATTTGAATATTTTCTTAGTCTTGATGTGAATGATTTTATCTTTACCTGTAAAACATTTTTTTTTCCATTTTAAAAGTTCGGGATATACAGTAAGCCTATGAAAGCTAACAACCATGGGGATATAAACAGGGGGGTAAATAACAAATATTTAAGTCTAACTTAATTGGAGTCGCACTCACATTCAAGTTGTGTGTGGTATATCAAAGGCATCACCGCATTGGTCAAATCTTGCTTAGAGGGCGCGTGGTACTGTACATTAATCAGCAAGATTGCGCGTTTAATAGAAACAAGTCATGTGCGCATCGGCATTTAAGCCCGGGGGGGGGGGGGCACTCAGTATATAATGCATAGTGGGTATGTGCCGCGGAGGGGACCCCCATTTTTACACTCAAATTTCCGTTCCAAGGCATAGCATCTTTGTCTTATTGAGAAAAAGAACAGAGAAAGCCGCTCCAAAGCATAGCATTTTCTTCTTATCGAGAAAAAAGAAGAAAGAAATCCACTCCAGAGCTTTGCATATTTTTCGTTACGCCGTTCCATTCGCGTTGATCCGCTACAATGAGCTGCAATTTTGGTGAAAAGCGGCGACTGTCCGACCATCGCCTCTGCGAGAGCGCGAGGACCCTCATTTTTACAATAAGCCCGCTCCACGGCCCCCGTTTTTTGTCTCGCCCGCGGCACATCCTCACCACTTTTTTGGTCAATTTCCCCCCAGGATTTAAGCACGGATCTAAGTCACACTTAACTATTTGTGATACAACCCCCAGGAGTATTATGGGACCTACAAAAAATTCATTCATTGATAAAATACGAATAAAAAATAAAGAGGAAAGGAAATAAAAAAGAGAGAAGGGTGAAATATACTGACTGAATCTTAATATTATTTTAGAATCTATCACAAGATTTGATTTTTGTCATGAAAGAATGTATTTTTTTGTTCGCTTGCTTTGCTCATAACTTTTTAAAAGTGCTACCCAATACGCCATTTCCAGTCCCTCAATTCTTTTGACTGATTATGCCACTGGTGATGCGGTTACACGTAATTCCGAAAGTTTTTTTTATTCAGAAGGTTCCTAATTCCGAAACACGTAAATTGCCTATACCTCGATGTTCGTAAATCCGAAAACGTAAAAGGGTTCCTTAATCCGAACATTTGTGGCGTTATTCCGAAGGTTCGCTATTCCGACGGTTCGATAATCCGAAAACGAAATAAGGTTCGATGTTCCGAAGGTTCGTTAATCCGAATACGAAATTAGGTTCGTTGTTCGATCCGAAGGTTCTTTAATTCGAAAACGAAATAAGATTCGTTGTTCGATCCGAAGGTTCGTTAGTTCGATAACGAAATAAGGTTCGTTAATCATTTCGTTTTCGGACTAACGTACCTTCGGAATTACGAACCTCATTTCGTTTTCGGACTAACGAACCGTCGGAATTACGAACCTTCGGAAACACGAACCTCATTTCGTTTTCGGACTAACGAACCGTCGGAATTACGAACCTTCGGAAACACGAACCTTTGGAATAACGAAGCTTCGGAATTACAAATGTATGCGGGTGATACACATATACGCCAAATGTGTGGACTACTTCTAATAGACATTTCATGCAAATTCGTCAAGATGGCAGTTTCGGATTTCTGCCTCCTCTCTTTTAACTCTGGTCTGTCTTTCAGCCTCTTGGCTTTTGCTGGTCTTTTCCTGAATCATTTTGAGAACTTCATGATAATGCGTTTCGGTGAGTCCTATTTCAATTTGTTTAACGTGAAACCCGGGTTTCACACTAACTGTATTTTTTGTCATGGACTCTAAAAGCCAATGAGCGACCTAAACCCAGCTGCTCACCTTCAAAGAGCGCCCTCTTATGCTTTTATATTCAAACCTCCCGTTAATTTCGTCTCTCTCCGTTCCAATGAAATTAATTTTTCTCCCATCTAATATCATAATCCATCAAACAAGCTTGCAGCTCCCCTTTTATTTGATATGAGTGACCTTTTTCATCAACACAACGAGCTAAAGCATTTGAGGTCTTTAGCGTCTAGCGGAATGCATCATGTCTAATTATGGCAAGCAGAAATGGAATTTGATTAAGGTAGGCACATTTCTATATTCTTTGTCGACCAATTTCTACTTATTGGAAACTATAGGGGTTTATAAGTTATAGACCGGGTTCCTCCCTCCACTGTCATGTATTTGTGTGTATTTTCGGGAAATACATTGAACCACACGGAGAGGCGCTGGAATGTGACTTGGAGTATCCATTTTCTACCTAACCGTC